>NC_091016.1:68217996-68345496 GCF_041296385.1 Aphelocoma coerulescens
TCACTCTTGAGTTTCTATGAACGAAGCTTAACTAACTCAGGCTTTCAAGTTTCTACAGCTAAGAGGGTGGGTTGTGTAGATGTGATAATCATAAGACTCCAGGAATTAGGCACTCTAATATGTTGCCTCTGGTTTCCATGGCATGTGTCCAAGAGTTTGAGAGCTGGCACAAGTGTATTAGCTTCTAGAACTGCCAAGGGATTCAAACCTCACAGCTGTAAACGTGGGTATATATGTCTGAACATGTTACTTAGAAAAATCTCTAAATCACATAGAAAGCCATTTCAAAGTCAGATGTCTTGCAGAGATCTGGGACTTTTTTCAAAACGGTACTGAAGGCCTGATTTTCCTTTCTCACTGCTGTAGCTGCTTTGCCTCTTTGGGTGGGCTCAGGAAAAGGAGAGGTCAAAGAGCTTGGAGTAAAAATGCACGAGTGTGCGTGTGATGGGGGGTGTGAGGTCATTTTCACTGAGAACAACTGAAATTTGAGAGCTGCTATCAGGCAGGAACAGACACCCACTGCAAAAAGCCAAGGTGCAGTTCAGGAAAGTCACAGACCAGGAAGAAGAGACTTTCCTTTGAGGAGTGCATATTGGTAACTACCTAGGAAAGGGTAAGATTTGGAGAAGAAGGCAAAACGTGAGAGTGTTCAAACCCAGTCTGAAGGGAGAGAAGTTGAAGGCAGTACCAAAACTCATCACCATGTTTCCCAAAAATCAGTGAGATGAGGTTGGAGAAGGAAAATGTGTCTTTCATGTTCCCAGAGGAGCCAGGAAGAGACTTGCAAGCTTCCTTGCTCTCATAAGAGTAGCTGCAACTAAGCAGCCCCTCTAGTGCTGCTCTGGAGTTTCTGATTACTTTTTGTGGTGTGAAATTAACCTTCAACCAAGTAAGTAGCTTTCTGCCTATTGACTCCACATACCCAAAAATCTTCCTCATGCACTATGTCCATGGTAGGAAAGTCTTTTCCAAGAGCTAAACTATATCAGAGCTAACTACAAAACTTCTCTCTTGTTTGACAAGACCTGCTGAAGTTAGAAGCTGTATTGGAAGGCTAAAGCTTTGTGTGCAGCCTGTTTGCTGTGAACCCAGTCTCAAACATTCTTTCTTCGGGGCATTCCTGGTCAGAGGCAGTACAGTGGCTCTTCAGGGCACTGTGAGTGCCCAGCACAGCACATGCTGTACCACTGACAGTCCCTTGGGCTTTGCCAGCAGCTATTTCATCAGTGTGAATTTAAACAACTAATGCTTCAGTGATTAGTCTGCCACAGAGAGGTTTAAGCCAAACTGAGCAGCACAGAGTCTGAATCTGAATGAGAAGGGAGGGAGGAGGGTGTCTGCTGAGTGGAGTCGCTCACAGGCTGGCTGCCCCTGCCATGTAGGAGGCAAATGAGTGCACCAGGACTTCTGCAGTCTTCAGAGAGACCCAAGCCTTAATGCTGAAGTCTCTTGTTGCACAGCAGTAAGTCAGCCAAGCAGCCGCGTTGGGATGACAGGGACATTGGTGACAGATGGCAGCTGACTTCTTGCAAGGCCATGTCTGCCTTTACCGGGGGTGTGGAGGGAGGCAGCAGCAGGCCCCCCAGACTGCAGTTCTCAGCTGCTCAGGGAAGTCTTTCATACAGATCGTGCTGGTAAACTAAACAGAAAGTTACAAGAGAGGGTTTGCTTCTACCCAGAACATCATAAAATCAGCTTTGCCAGAGGTGATATGTATTTTGGGCTTAAAAAACCCCAAACAATAAATAAAAACCCATGCCAGAAGAGTAAATGCCAGCCCCTGAATTGCAAGAGGCTGCAATCCCCACCACGTGCTTTTGGAGGATGTGTATTGGGGATCCTCTCTGAGGCCACAGCCCAGATGAGGGTTTCTTCCCTGATGAGGTTCCTGGGGGCTCCCATGGGTGCATTTTCCCCACCTGTATTTCAAAAGATGGGATTTTGTTATGTGCAGAGGGAAGGATTCTGGGGCAGAAAACCTCCATTTCTTCCAAAGAGCCTCCCCTGTATTGTCCTGGGTTCTAACAGATCTGTCACTCCACCTACTGAGCTTTCAGTATCTCCAGCTCTGAAGGCAAACAGTAGTCTCAAAGTAAATTTGAGACACCTCCAGATGCACAGTGTCCACTGAAGACCACGTTTGCTACCAGTTAATGGACCCAGGTGACAGAGGTTCTGGGGAACAGGTGACCTGAAGATTTTACCGCATTGAGGGAGTGTTCACTGCTCACTTCCTCAGGACCACTAAGTGAGCACAAAATGACCTGTGCTTTGGAGGCTGGTTGCATTTCCTGCTTGCCTGCAATGACTTGAAAATTTTGATGGACTTTGGAAAGCTTTACCCAGACATTTGGTTTTAATGAATGCATGTAAAACTGCTTTCAGATTGCCAGCTGCGGTCAAAAACCAGCAAGAAGTCAAAGCAGAGCGTTAATGACATTTAGTTGTTTATTTTTGCAACAACAAGATTTTCAGGAGAAAACAAAACACTTTCTCAGTGGAAATAATTAAAACCATGAAAATGACTGCATTTCCTGTGTGACTGACATATTCCATGTGGGAGAAAATGTTTCCCAGCAACAAAAATAATACATTTCAGCAACTCAAACTTTTCTTAGCAATGTACATCCCTTTCCTAAACTGGAACAGGCAAAGGGAATTTCAGCTTACACATTTTTAACAATTCATCACAAGAGTACAGAACAATCTCCCCTTTCCACTGCACAATGATCTTAAGGGCTTCCATTTTTGGCACCTTATTTGTAAATTCCTAGAAACCACCTGATTACAAGCAGTGGGTGACATTACCAACTTGCTTCTCCAGGCTCAGTCCTTGCACTGAGAATGTGCACTGCCTCCCAATTTTATTTCAGATGAACAATTTTCTTTCCAGTGTAAGGGCTGCTCTTTCTATGATTTGTAAAAAATAAAAAAAGGTAAAGTATCCGAAGCTAACAGGAAAGAACAGCGTGTGATGACAAACAGCGGACATGTTATTCAGCAACAAAGTACAAGTGGCCCCTTCGGGTTGCCCAGAAGCTAAAAGACCTTTCCTTTTATTTGTTGGAAAGGCTACAAAGCCATGAAAGTAGAAACCTGAACTAAAATTTATATTTTACTTTGTTTTCTCAGCTCAATTCTATTGATATTGTATTTTCCAGTCTTCTGTTCTTACTTTCAGTTTGATTTCAAGTTTCTGCCAAAACATAAGTCTTTAGAGTTGCTTACCAAGGCCACATTGTACTTCTAAACAGTACTTTTAAAGAAGACACTAACAGAAGACCAAAGCATTAAATATTTATGCTGTGAGTCAGCAGGGACTCTGGAGGGAGTTGTGAAGTGTGATGAGCTCTGGACTGTGTCTATGATTTGAGTTTTTAAAGCCAGATAAAACTATATTGGTATAAATCAGTGCCTCTCAATGAGTAAGAACATAACAGAAAGAGTATGACTTAGTAAGAAACCATGGGACTCAGAATGAAAAAACTTTTGTTCTCACTTCTGTCACGGATTTTCTACATGACATCAGACTATATTATTTATTTACTTACTAAGTATTATCCATTTATTGATGTATCTGGAGTTTATTCAGTTGCAAAATGACACAGATGGCATAGCCTAAACATTGTGTTTATGAAGTATATCTTACATTTATAAAAAGCATCTCTGCAAATCTGACTCCTGAATTGAGATTTTTTTGCTGCACAACAGTAATAATGATAATCCTTATATTCAAAGTTCCTGAAGGATGGATCATTTTACTTTCTTGAGGCAGCTCTCTGGTTTTTTCATCCACTTCTCATTGCTCCATAACTGGAATTTTGGCATATTTTCCTCCTCGTGTGTGGGTATCAATGTGTCAACACTAATGGTAAGGGCTACTCATGCTTTTTTAGACTGGTACCGCTTTTTTTAATAAAGAGTATGGTTTTCTTTTGTTTTTTCTCCATTTCTTTCTTGTCTCTCCATGCCACTCTCCTTCTTTTGTCCTGCCAGCCTTCCTCCTGTTGTTCCAAGCCTGCTATCTCATGAACATGTTCTGCAAATGGCAGACTATTAGTTCTCAGAGCAAATCTCAACAACCAAAGATGAAGGCAAAGTAACTTAAGCTGATACGTCAAGAAAATGCTCTCCATAGTTTGCTGAGAAGCTTTGTTTCTATATTTTCAAATAAATTAATTGGGAGACTTCCACTCTCTTCTTTTTGAGAATCATAAAATCTACAGAAAAAAGATGACCTTACTTACCCCAACTCTGATGAAAGTGGCTTACAAAAACAGATTCAGAAAACTCTTCAACTCTTAATTAATTTCTGTTGGCTTATTACAAACTTCCCTGTCTCTCCACAGTCCCAGATGTGAGTTATTAGGTCACCAGAAATACAAATACAAATCACAACTAGAGATTTTAGAAGAAACACCCACATCAACCTCACAGATTTTCCAGACAGATTATTCAGCAATTTAATGTGACTATCTTATCTTCTTTATCCAGCCTACTTACGTTTCTAGTACTAAAGTGTTTGGCCAGTTTTGAAAGCAAGGAACTGAGAAGATACCACTAAAGATGATTTGCACGTGGATAAAACCAACAGGGGAATCTCATGAGAGTGTTACACTCATACCCCTTGCCTGTCTCCTGACCCTCTCCTGCTTTGGGCTTCTAAATCTTTCCCACTCTTTTTTCTCCCGAAGGGTGTGGCCTTCTGCCCAGCCTCCCACAGCACAGCTCTGAAGCCAGGGGTTTTGCTCTGCAGAGCATCATTAATCTGTTGCCCACCTCAGCATTTTGGATTTGTTGCCTTCTGGCAACATTTCTCCCTGCCCCTTGGTTCCAGCAGGACTCCCTTCCTGGGTAGCCATGACAGGGGCAGAGCAGGTGCAGTCCTGTCCTAGCCTGCCACCACCCTGGCCAGGCTCCTGGCCCTGCTCCAAGGGACACCTTGCTCCTGGCACAGAGCCCCAGCCAAGAGATTGTTTTGAGTATTGTGCACAGGCAGAGGAAAGAATGAGAGAACTCATGAGAGTCTAAAGAATGAGAGGAAAAGAATGGAGAACTGAAAAGCATCGAAGAACACTTCCTTTTCTTCCTCCTTATCCCAGTCATGTCTGTTGTACAGAGTTTTTCTTGCTTGCTTGACTGTTTATTTCTGGTGGGAAGCGGAAAGGGTACTGGGCTGTGGGACCAGGACCCTGTGGCCACCAGCAAGGGTTTCAGTTGCTGCACTTCATAGATCTCTACAACTGGCCTGACTACAGAACCAGCACAGGCTGTTTGTTTTCTCTCTCTGTTTGCCTTTGTTGGCTGGAATCAGCTTTTTTCCAGTTCCTTCCTTTTCTGGGTTCCCAGTTAGCACCAGTAAACACCAATAACATCAATGCCTCAGATTTTTGCCACAGTTGTGATAAGAGATTCTCACACGGGCTGAGCTGTGGCTTTTCACAATCAGCTGAAACTGATGACACTGCAGCCCATCCTTCATAACAATGCCATGCAAACAGCAGATCTCAGGCTAAAATATTTCACATTTCCACTTACTGGGAACATTTTTTTCCAAAGACCATATTACACTGATACAGTTTTTTGGCACAGGGTGTAACTGAGGGAGCAGGTTGAAGCCCAGGAACCTTCCTGGCACTTGAGCAGCACTCACTCAGCATGGCAAGGGTGCGCTGCCCTTTGGGCAGCCCAAACACAAGCCCTCAGAATAAGGACGTCTTCCTTCATGTTTTCTCTGGCCATTACGGTTTGTACTGTGTCTACTGGCTGCTTTACCCTCCGTGAAAGCTAGGTACATACCTCCTGAGATTACCCCAGGGGGCAAAGTTAAACCATTGCTGTGCTGCAGCTGGCATAGATACCATGAAATAAAGGCAGAACTGGAAAGGAAAAATGTATTATTTTACTGGATTTCTTAGTAAACAAGAAGGTAAACATTTAAAATAAGTCTAGGCTCTGGCTTTTGAGGGGACTGAACTCTAGGTGTAAATAAAAGAAATCCCACTGTTTGTCTAAAATACCTTTTTCCTATTAAAAAAAGGAATTAAATTCACTATTGTATTCACTAACTAATACTATTGTATTCACTTAACATTCATTTCATAAAATCTGTTCATCATAAGATTTGTGAACTCGATGTAAAGCAGCCTTTTCTTTGTATTATTTACTCCTGGGGGTAGTATGCTTCTTGTTCAGGGAAGGTGCAGTTCCTGACAAGCTTTTAAATTCTGCTAAAGTCTGTCTGTGCCAGCAGCTGTATATAATCAGTATATTTAGTTGGAGGACAGCATTAATTTAGGGTTTTTTTGTACAGCTGTGTTACATCTCTTACTTCCATCAAAATCAGTAGTAGGCCATGTCTGATGAGTGATTCAGCAGGAAGAGTAAACCCCAAAGCATCCTCTGAGGCCATACATCTGGGAGCAAAACTTTCCTCCCTGTCAAGTTGCCACAGGCACCTCTGCAGTTCTCTGGCATCTCCAGGACCATTACGTGTAAAGGGAGGTGGGAACAGCCATGTATCTACGGAGTTAGTTGAGTTTTCAGAGAGCTTGCACTGAGCAGAGCTGTGGGTTATATGAGGTGTGGGTTGTTAGATGAGGTCAATTACACACCACATTATCACAGAGGAATCTTATCACAGCTGAATTTGATCTATGAAAACATTTCCTTTCCTTCCCCAGCTTAAACAGCCTTTCATTTTTTCCCCCAAAACATACAACTAATTTCTTTAAAAGTTAACATTACTTTTTGCACGTATCCCATGAGGAAACACCACCTCTCTGGGTGTGTCAAGAAATTGTTAACAGCCCTGACAGCGTCCTGTACCGACTGGCACGTGGACATTTTACAAGGAAAGTATGTAACACATGAGAGCAGAGTTAGGCTGACTCATTTAACTACATGTAAAAGGCACTGCCAAAACCTCAACTCCCCAATGAAAGCAGTGCCCCCGTGGCATCCCTGGTGCTCCACTTTCTGAAGCTGACAGCAAGGCAGCTGTCAAATGGAGCAGTTACAGTGTCTTTCATCACATTTTTTCTTGCTAAGCAAACGCCGATAAAGGGTGTATTATGCTGCTCTATATAAGGAAAAATGTTTAAGAATTCTCCTGTCTGGAAATACTGCAAAAGCTACCAGGTTTCTACCTCTACCTTTCCCTCACATGCTATCTACAGGCATTAGTGTATTACAACAAAAACAAACAAGCAAGCAATGAGAGAGCACAAACAAGAAGCCTGCAGCACTGCCAGATTATACATCAGTGATTCCCACTGGGAGTAACTTGGACAACTTGCCTGATGGAGGCAGCGGGTCTGCTGAGAGCACTTGGAGCCCCTCACACCAGGACTAGCACAGAGCAGGGCAGGCAGCCTCTCACCTGCACCCACTGTAAGCTTTCCCTGCTGCTGCCACCCAGCCTCTGGCCACTGCTGCTACAGAAGCAAGTGAAGATGGAGTGACTCCCAGCAGCGATCAAAAATCAAGTCTTTGGCTCAATATAGCTGAGACAGCTTTTCTACAAAAAATTGCCATGGAAAAGAGGGGTGGCTTGCCCTTCACTTGCTTGTAAAATATCATGTACATCTTTGCCATGAAAAGTCCTGATTCCTACTATCACAGGCTGCAAAGGGCTGCCATGGTTGTTTTCCTCTCACCATAACTTGCTCATAAGTTACTAGAACGAAGCGATGCCGCGTGTGTGTGCTCAGTGCCCTGACTTTAGCTGACACAGCAAACACTTCAAACCCTCCTCTTCAGTGTGTCTTCTCTGCTAAAAACTTGTGGATACAAACACCAGGGAGAGGAGGAAAAGAGAGACAGAGAAAAAGGGAGAGAGACCCTGTAAGCGAATAGGTAAGGAGTGTGCATGGAGCTGTGCATAGATGTCTGATGTCTCAACTATTTGTTAAAAGGCAAAAGCAATACTTCCGACAGACGGCCCTCCCCTCGCCTGCAATAGGCTCCCCAGAATAGCAACAGCCTGTGTCACTGCAAAGGGCAAAGCCTTCTGAAATAGCAACAAAGTTGTTCACAAACCACTTTGTGGTTTGCATTTGGTTTCAGCCAGCTTCAGCAACTTGTTGCCATGAGGAAAACAACCTGCCCTTTCCTGGCCGGCCGGGGAAGGATCACAGCCCTGTGAAGTGCTCCCGCCCAAGGTGCGAAGGGGGTAGTGATGGTACCTGGGCAGAGCACGGAGGAGCTCAGCCAGCAGAGCCAGACGATGAGAGCGGGGGAGGATGAGGAGAGCAGCCGGGGCAGCAGCCGGCCCCAGCTCCCGGCTGCGACAGGTAAGGAGGCAGGAGCTGAGTGCCAGCTGTTGGCCAGCAGCAGCTGCCCGCACAGCTGATGCTCGGGGCTGGGGGAGAACGGCCCCACACAGCCAAGGGACTCTCGGGACGTGCCTTCTCAATTACTAAAAGTGCTCGAGGGGAACATGTGAGTGAGGAGGGGGACTGCCAGCTTGAATTTTGAATGAAGGTTTGTGTGATACTTTCCCTAAAAGGCCTCGGTCCTACTGCTCGTGTAGGTGCTGTCTGTTGTGTAAATCCTTTTCCTTTATGAAGATGAGCCATCTGAAAGATAGGAGAACCTGCTGCTCTCTAACAACAGTGGTGATCTGGTCCTTGCATACTCAGAGGCAGTTCAGCCCTTTACACCAAAGTGAGTGAAGGGAGTCCAGGCATTGCATTGCACCTGCTCATTCAGGGGGACAGTACAGGGTGGGGGAACAGCATCTCCCTCCTGTTTTTTTCTTCCCTAGCATTTCAGGAAGAAACAGGGTTTCTGTACTGACACCCTCAAAAAACAACTGTAGCATTTCTTCAGTGTTTTTAAGTGCAGAAACTGAATTTCATAGCTCTTCATCTTTGCTGTCCTACCCCACCAATTTTTCTCAGTTGCAGCATGATTTTGAAACTTCAGCCTCTTTCACAGATGATAAGAAGAAGGGGATAATGCCCCACAATCATGATATTTCTCAGCCACAAGGCAGCTGTACCCAAACAGGACAGCAGGGTCAGAAGCCAGAAATGACAACGTCCCAAGCAGATTTTGTTCACTTAGAGCTGAATGAACTGACTAATGCAGGAATGTTCAGATACCATAGGCACAAATGCTTTGTTGGAGCATAATAGTGATCAGTCAAGCAGTGTCTTCTGATACTAGAATCAGAGGTTAGTCAAGAACAGAAAGTCAGTAGGTGTGCAGACATATTTAATGTTGCCTTAGGGACTGAGGAGAGCAGTGCAGATGGCTATGGGATAGCAATAAACAGATGGCAAAGTCTCTGCAGCACATGGGTTAAGGTCAGAAGAGTATGTGCAAATTACACACCTGTCCTTACCCTCAAAAATCAAAGCAGTAACCTGAGGAATATACAATTACCTAGTTAGAAATTAAAAGAACTTGTTGATTCGTACTAGAAACTAAAATAACAGAACCCAAATGCCATTTAATGTAATGAGGGGACAGGCTGCCTGTTGACATAATGAAATTACATAGCAGAGCAGTTAGAGAGTACATGGCCAGGGTGGGTCTGCCCAGGATCTGTATTCCCTGTCTTTCCATCATTGTCAGGGGGCTTTTGTTCATGAAATTTGAATATTGTTTACAAAGTACATTAATCTGGCTTATGCTGTACAAAGTGTACAGTGCTTCCCACCACTGGAGGAGTTCAGATGTGTGAAAATGAGTGGTACATTAGCTTCCTTCCACCTTCTCTTTCAGTTCCATTTACAAAATATTTGGTTTGGGTTTGCCTTTCACATTTGGGTGGGAGGAGTCCCATTTGTCAAGTGGTTGTGATCCCACACGGCCCTGACACTATTTTTGGTTAAAGTTAATATTTTCTGAGATTTTCTGTCTCTGTTTGCAATATAGCTTCACCCCAAAGCTACCATTTATTTCATCCCATAGGATCTTGTTGGGTAACTGTTCTAGATCCCATGCCAGACTTCTAGAGGGACAGTTAGATCAGATGTATCCTAGCTAATAGGAGAAATGCACCTGTTGAGCAGCTACTGGATCTAAAGAAACCTCAGGTGTTGGAATAGAGCAACAGGGTAACATAGATCTCTTTATACCAGGCAACTGGATGAGATAGAGAAAGTGACTGACAGTGCAGCAAAGGTCCTAATAGCATGAAAATGGAAGAATCACCTTTTATGAGAAGAAAAACCATGATTTAATTATACAGCAGTTCCTAATATATGCCATCAAACATTTATCCTAAAAAAAAAATTGTGATCCTCATACTATACACTTCAGCAAAATCTTCCTTAATGACAATTTGGGAAATTTTAAATACTATTTCCCTGGAAAGACACACTTTTTGTATGCCAGACAGCACTCAGATGGAGAAGAAAGACGTTGTTAAAGATAGCTTAAAATTTTCAGATACAGATGCTGTAGTTTTAAAATTTATTGCAGATAAAAGTAGATATCTTATTCTATTGAAAAAAAAGATATTTCATGCTGTGGATTCATATCGAGGCAATGAATTCAACTCATTGTGGTTTTCTGATCTGTGCTTATTAACCAACAGTTGACAGAGCTTGAATTCACTTTCCAAATGTCTAAATAGATCAAAGAATTTGCAAAGATTTAAAGAACTTCCCTTCCAAACTGAGACATTTCTCATCTCAGATTAAATCAAAGTAAACAGAAGAAAGTACCATGGTGGAAGAGATTGTCAAGTCCCCTCCTATCAAAATAGATATATTTGCACAGGTTACATAAAGTAATCTCCCTCCCCCCCCCTCCCAGTAGTTTTCTATATGCACACTGAATGATCTCTTGGTAGAAAGCAAAGAAAAACTGCATCACAGAAATCTCGGTGTTTGGGCTAATGTGGGGCATAGCACTGCCAAACTGAGCTGGAAAGGGCTCCCAAGCACCTTTCCCATATCTCTCCCTCCCATTAGGTGGGTGAAGAGTGGTGTTCCCCAGATCAGCCTGCTTGCAGATCTTCCCTGGCACTGATCATTTATCCCTAAGGCCCATAAAATACATGCACAGACCAAATACTATGCCTTTGGAAAGACTATTTTCCCAGATATGTGCTTGAAAATAAGTAAAGGGGCACACCCTTACTATTTGGCCCCATCCAGCCTCATTGTCAGTACTCTGTGCTGTACTGCAACTGCAGTTGGTCTCCTTTTCAGGAACCAAGCATAAACACTTCCAACGAATGTTCTTAAAGATAGGTTTGTTTGCCAAGTAGGGCTGCTTTTGACTTGAACAACAGTTGTGAGAAACCACTTTGTTTACATGGGAAACTAGAGAATAGACTTTCCAATCACTTGTCACATACCAGCCACACACTCGTTAGCCATGGTGTTAGTGGCAGACAGAAGGAGAAAATTCCCTGGAAGCTATCATTAAAATATTTTATTCCCCTGTGCTGTACACTGCCATGTGTTTTGCTAGCATCTCATAAAAATAAGACAAATATATGTGTATATATATATATATATATATATGTAAAGAAGCTTTTTGTTAAAAAAAGAATGCCTAAGAACTGCCAGCAGCATCATTAAAAGTGACACTTAAAAGGATTGTGAGTACAACTACTGCAACATGCTTTATCTGGAAATGTTAAAGCAAAACATATGCTGAAGTCAGAGAGAATTTTGCCTAGAGGAAGGCCATGAAGGGAAACTGAGCAGAGATTTCAAGGTTTAACTCAGCAGGCAGTTGTGAGCAGGCAATTTTGGGTACACCAGTTAAAACAAAACCTGTGATATAACAATGTTTTTCAGTGGAATAGTGCCTGTGAGGGACAAGAGACACCAAGGTAACTGCTGACTTTGCTGCTGCTGATGCAAAAGGACAATGTATCTCCCTCTGCATCACATCAGGATCTGCTGTTCATTTGGGGGTGCTCTAGTTACAGCCCTCCACTATTTCTGTACAACTGTGGGCATATGTCACTGGACACATGAAGAAGGATACCAGCTGGCCCAGTAAAAACAAACTAAAGAAACATGAAGGCATTGGTCAAGGTCCTCTACTTGGAGAAGCAAGAAATATATGAGCTTGAATATTTCCCTATCAGTTCCCAGGTGTCCAAGCTCTACATCCACCTCGTACAGCCTCTCAGACTAAGAATAAATAATCATCTCAGTTTCTCTGATTGTCTGAGGACCACAGACTGAGGTGAGCACAGTCTGGATTGTAAAGAACAGTGCTGGTGGTGGACTCTATCAAGATATTTGACTTGATACTGCCATTCAGAAACTGAAAATATACAAAAATGTCACTCCAACATTTTAAGAAATAAAAGCTGTGCAGGCAGGACACAGACTTCAAAGTATCAGTAGGGTACACGGTCCATGCTTCTGTTGTTGCTGCTGGAGAGCCTTAAACTCAGTTTTTGCCCCTCTGTTACTTGTTTTTTCTCGGTTTCTTGGAAGAAAGTAATAGATTATTTGTGGGTGATAAATGTGATGGGTGATTAATAAATGGTATATGTCACTGGCTGAATGCAATTTGGATGCCTTGGCCTGCTGACTGCAAGTGAATGTGCTGTCTGAGGTTCCTCTCTGCTAACTTTAGACATCTGCATCTGAGCAAGCCGCACAGTTTCCTTTTATAGGCAATGGAGAGAAGTAGCCATTCGACCTAATTCAGACATCTAGAAATGCCTATTTTTCTCCAGTGGTTACAAGAGAAATCTAGAGATGATGTAGATGTCTCTATGTTAGGTAAGTTGAACCCATCCTATGTATTTTAATACAGACAAATGTAAAGTGATTTGCATTCCCCATTAGGATGCAATGAGGCAGGCCATATTTAAAGGCAAGGCAGTGCCTTGGAAAGAATCCAGTCAGAAAATAAGTTGGTTTTCCTGGAGGATAACCAGAAGATGAGCTCCTATACATGTCTGTGAGAATCCTTTGACAAATAGAGAGGGAAATGTCCACCAGAACTGGAATAATTATGTCAGGTTTCTATTTGGCTCTGTGCAATCACTGCAGGAGCACTGGGTCCAGATTACAATTTACTGAAGAAGTTGATGGTCTGGATAAAGTTCAAAGAACAGGGTTTGAATACTTAAGGGAGTGGTAAACTTGTAAAGCCTCACAGGGTAAGTAGCTAAAAAGGAGATGTCTGTGAGATGACTCAATGACAGGCTGTAAGTACTTAGTGAACACAATTAAGTATGGGGAAATCGACAATGGGATCTGATGGCTGGAAGTTGAAGTTGCAGAAATTAAGTCTAGAAATAACTTACGGATAACTTACAGTGAAAGCAGTTAACTTATGACTTTAAGTCATGGGTTTTCAATCACTAGCAACTTTTAAATCAAAGCTGAATGTTTTAAATTGCCCAGTTCAGAAAAATGTAATTGAAGTGTGTCTGAAGGATTATGGTGAGCTGTTTGTGAATGTCAGACTGGATGTCCACAATGCTCTCTACTCCATAATATAAAAACTGAGGTAAAATCTTAGGTTAAATGTACCTGGCTCAATGATGTACAATACAGAGATATTCAAAAAAGCACAAACACCAGCACTGAGCAGTAGTTTGGGCAGAGCACTGTGATCAAATTAGCAGTTTAGTTTCTGATATGCAAGCTCATTCCTTCAGCGCAACACTGTGCCAGCCCAGATTTCCAGCCAGGATTCATTGGAAGGGTATATTCTCCAGATATAATAAAATACAGCAAGCAGGAAACTCAAAAGTATAAATGGGAAGGAGAAATTATGTTTTGCAATGATAAAACAAATATTGCAGGCACGCGTTGCAGGATGGAGTACATGCATCACAAAGCAGCCTAGCTGCAGTCAGCAGTACTTCCACTGAAGTACTGTTCAATGGGTGAAGGAAGTACAGCAGGACCTTGCTCTAACCCATGCACTAACCTCTATTAAAAATAAGTGAAGTGCTCTCAGATGCTGCAGATACAAAGGAAGAAAAAGCTTTAGACGTATTAACAGCTATGGACAACAACAATATAAAAAAGATTGCAAAATGCTCCAGTGATGGAACAAATTTGTTTCTGAGAGTTTCTTCAAGATGTCCCATCTCCATCCGAATAAATCTATCACCTGCCCCACCGTCTGAAAGATTTTTCACAGTATTCCCATTCCCCCTGTGTCCTTATGACCCATCAAGACAAAAACCATGTGCTTCTCTCCTACCTCTTATCTGTCTCTGGTTTGCCAGCCACACCAGCTCAGTGGCTGAGTGAGTTGAGGTGCATTTGATGCGCTCAGTATCTCTGGGCTTCGGAAGCTGTTTGGCTTCTGCTTTGCTCAAAGTTAGGAGAGCTAACTTTAAGTTAGGTGATACTTCTCTTAATAGACTTAATGGGCTTACACATCTGCCCTGACCCCGGAGGCATTGCTCACAGCTATACTTCGTTCCCCTTCAAAACAATCCGTCTTCCTGTGTAGTAGCTGCAGGGTGGGATGGTGGAATTGTTTGCTTCTGGGAGCTGTTAGGAGAACACAAAGTGGTTTGGGGTGCAAATGTGCCAGGGATTCTGCCAGCAATTTAGTAGGATATGTGGCCACATGCCAGGGTCTGGGCCTGGGCTCTGGCGCTGTTTACTTTAGTAGTGCAGATGTAACTGCTCTCCTTCTCTCTGTTCAAGATTTACTTTTGAAATGTAATATCCTCTGTCAAATGGGGCTGATCCTCACCAAAGTGCTCAAAAGTTACTGGCAAGGAACTCTGAGCAGTCAGCGTGATCAAAGAGCCTTAAAGCATTAGAAAAATAAGCTAAAAATAAACAAACTTTGTGTATAATTTCCAATTAGACCATATACCACTCACTCCAGGAGAATTAACTAAATATGGACTCTGTTATGCTGCAAAAGCTACCTTTCCTCTGACCCATCCCATCTCTCTAACTAACTGGAAAATCAGAAGTCAATTTACTCTTTTCCTAGTTGTGTGGCAGCCAACATCATGATGAGAGGAAAATCATGCTGGGAGAGAGAACAAGACCAACAATAACAAACTGATATATTCCTCAAGGTTTAGGGTGCAAAAGGCTTCACAGTTAGTAGAATATGATCAGTCAAATCTATCTTGTAACAATAAACAATGAATCACAATTGTGTAAAATGAGTTTATTTTAAAGTGGACATTCAAAGGCATATAATCTGCATTGTTTTCATCATCTGTTTCTTATTTCTGACATTACAGCTGTCAAAAGCGGTGCAAAATATTTGATCAAGATATTCCAAAGAATCTGAGTTTAGACATGAGCAAAGCCCAGAAAGTTCATGAGCTTGCCTCAAAGATCAGTTTCCCTAGAATATCCCAGATAGCTGCATCAGCCTGGTGCTCATTGAATAAGTCTCCATTTGGCAAAATAAAAACAATGGTACCAGCAGCCTTCATGTCATCCTCAGGTGAAACAAAGGAAATAACAAATGGTGAGAGAAAACTTGTTACTTATTCAAGTCAAGGTTGAAGCAATTTGGCTAAGAAATTTATGCTTTCCTTGTATTAGTTGGGTGGATGAGACTTCTTCAGCTTAGGAAAAGCATTGAAAAATCTCAAGGCAAAAATTGGTTTCTCACATTGCTTTTTTTGCAATGATATTCTGAAGTAGAAGGTTTAATTATTTAGGACCTGATCAGAACCTTATTGACTTCTGATCAGGAAGATAAGGGACACAAAAGCATTAAAACTATAGAGGATTTTATATTCATTACTTTTTTTCTTTTCAGAAATAGCTTTTTATGCCACCACTGCTACTGGATGTGTATTGTACCTAACTGATTTGCCTAAAAGTTACAGAGAGATTTTTAAACTGGTATATCAAATAAAGTTATTATTAATTGTCAGAATGCTGCAGAAATCACTCTTTCAACTTTTTTTGTTTATTTTCTTATCAGGTTGTGGAACATTCACCTTTCTATCTTCTGCTATTGCTGCTGTAAGTGGACTTCTGATGGGTTATGAGCTGGGCCTTATCTCTGGAGCCCTTCTTCAGATGAGTAGTGTTTTAACACTCTCTTGCAAAGAGCAGGAAGTCATTGTAAGTTCCCTGCTTTTTGGGGCCTTATTTGCATCCCTTACCGGTGGATTTCTTATTGACCGATTTGGAAGGAGACTTGCTATAATTATTGCATCTTCTTTACTTGTGGTGGGTAGTCTGATTTTGCTGCCCTATGAATCATACGAGATACTCATTGTGGGCCGGATTGCCATAGGTATTTCCATATCATTATCATCAATTGCAACATGTGTGTATATTGCCGAGATCGCCCCTCAGCACAGAAGAGGCCTCCTTGTGTCATTAAATGAACTCATGATTGTGATAGGCATTCTCTTTGCCTATATTTCAAATTATGCATTTGCCAGCGTATCTCACGGCTGGAAGTACATGTTTGGCCTTGTGATTCCATTAGGTGCTTTGCAAGCTATTGCCATGTATTTCCTTCCACCAAGCCCTCGGTTTCTTGTCATGAAAAATAACGATGAGGCGGCGAGACAAGTACTGGAGAGGCTACGGGAAACATCAGATGCTACTAAAGAGCTTACTGTGATTAAGTCTTCCCTGAAAGATGAACATCAGTATAGTTTCTTGGACCTGTTTCGTTCAAAAAACAACATGAGGGCACGAATGCTGGTAGGACTCACTCTAGTGTTTTTTGTGCAAACAACTGGGCAACCCAACATTCTATTTTACGCATCGACTGTTTTGAAGTCAGTTGGGTTCCAGACCGATGAAGCTGCCAGCTTGGCTTCTACTGGAGTTGGGGTGGTTAAAGTGGTCAGCACAGTCCCAGCCACATTTTTTGTGGATCAAGTTGGAAGTAAAACTTTTCTGTGTATTGGCTCTTCTGTTATGGCAGTATCGTTGGTCACTATGGGTTTAGTGAACCGTAACATACATGTGAATTTCACCAAGGTCTGTAGAAGCCAATCTCCAGAGGATTTCTTTCTCCAGAGACCAGGAAACTTCACTGTCACCAATGGGAGCCTCAAGGACCTCTTTGCTAGCATGGCTTCAACAGAAAGATTGTCATTTGATGTACAAAGCCCAGATGTTGCCAGGACAGGAGAACTGAATGGGACTGCCCTGGCAGGAGGCAAAAGCACAACAGGGTCTCACATGGAAAGTGGGGAGGTCCCTGTTGTCCTGAAATGGCTCTCACTGGCCAGCCTGCTTGTCTATGTTGCTGCATTTTCCATAGGTCTTGGACCAAGTAAGTGTTTTGCTTTTCTAACTGTTTGTAATGATTTACTTACATTATTAAGTGGGGGGATGACATGCCCTGCTTGGCACTAGGCAGTTCCTAAGTTGGCCAAAGCAGTGTTTTCTGCTGATACGCACTGGTATTGTCACAGACCATCCTGGTAGGCCTGGCATGTACTTTTTAGGAAGAGGCCCTGCCCATTAAGGTCAATGACCTGATCTCCCTGCCATTCAGTGTAATTAATTGGTCCCTCCTCAGTCAAAAACTGCTGTTAGCTTTGTAGAGCAAAATTATGGAGTCCCTGTTTTTCTTTTCTCTTTCTAGTCTATTGTGTCCTTACATTGGGAAGGTTAAGGTGTAGGCATTTGCTGCTGCTAATTCATAAACCCAATATAATGGTAAGCTCTAGACCTCTGTATGGTATGACATCATCAAATCCATGAAATACCAACCTGTCTGAGTCCGACTGAGGATCTGTCTCTCTGACTGTGTAATAGTCTTCAGATGTAGAAAACACATTCAAGGTATCATAATTCATGAGCAAGCTGTAGTACCACTGCCATTACTTGTGTGGAATACCACCAGTGGAAGGACACAAAGGTGTGTCACTGTACAGCCGAGGTGCTGCTGCAGCTGCCATTGCACTTGCATGGGTCCCACTCTCTCCAAAGGAGACCATGTCTGTCATTCCAAGGGACTAGAAACTAAATCTCTCCATTTTCTTTTGTTTTGTTTCAATAGCACTTGCATAACATCGTACTTTGAAGGGGTCAATTTTTTGAGTCACTCTGCAAAACCCACATGCACAGTTCATTATTTATTAACAGACTTTATGTGCTTTTGCACCCTGGCTCAAACTTGCCTTGCAAACAAACTGTATTCTTCTGTACTATTATGATAAAAAGCTTGCCACAAGGGTACAACCCAACAATTGCACTAACAACAACTCTCCTGCAGTATTTATTTATTTTAAACGTTACTCACCAGGAGAGCAGTGTGAGATAAGCATTCATTGCCAGGGAAGCAAGCTTGACTGTGTTATTCCAGCGTTATTGGTTCCCTTGAAGATTGTCTTGGGGCTGGATTCTGCTTTCTATGACATACGTTCAAAACCAGGGATAAAACCCTGAAGAGAAAAACTTACTTGAACTTTTATTTGGGTGTTTCAAACACATATTTAATGACCCTTAGAGTGGGGTCACATGTTCAGTCTTGGCCTCCTGCTGAAATCTGCTTTCCTGGTGACCTGGCTGTAAATGGGTTCTTAGTCATTTGAGTTGGCCTAATATACAGTTAATGAGAACAGTGTCTATTTTCTTGAGGGCTACAAAAACTGACATGTTTTCCAGGCTGATCCGAGAAGTCTCTGAGGCCAGTGCTTATTTTTTGACCTCTTTCCTGAGCTGAGAACTCAAATGCTTTTAAACAGAAAATGGGAAAGAACAGGCACCCTCTCAGCTCCATCATGGAGAAATGACATATAAAACCACTGTGAAGAAATTTATACTGACAGGTGCATTTACCTAGCAAGTGAAGGCCAGGTCTAGCAGAGATACAGGTATTGCACTTTCAAGCCATTTCCCTGCCTTTGAACGTACACTGTTCAGTTAAAATTTACAGCATATAGAAAATGCAAGAGTGGGAGACCCAAGAGATTGTTGGAATCTTCAAAGGATCTATCATGCTCAAATAGTCTGGATTGAGATGCAAGGTTATGATTTGTGTCTCATATACAGCCTACAACATCTGCTGTTTGGAGCCCTAATCCCTGAATGTATTTTCAAAGCCTAGCTTTCTTATCCTCAGTGAACCTTTCTGAGTGTAAAGAAAAAAATGAACCCCTCTGCATACGTAAACAGTTTTAACATATTTATATTATTCATCTCTAAATGTGGTCTGTGGTCTGGACCAGAGTGTTCTCCATTGTCTACTCAGCAATGGGAAAGAGGCACTGAGGCTGCACTTGATGGCTGCTGTGTCCAGGCAATGCCTGGGGCACCTGAGGACAAAAGCACTGTAACCCTTGCACCACTGTATTTTCAATGGAAATATCTCATGCTCCGTGCAATGCCTGCCTCCATGCAATGGCTGGCTAAGGTGAAGGTGCTGTTGGGGACACCTCTGTTTGTAGATCAAATCAGCATCCTTTGGACAAAGAGTAGAGAAGATCTTGCTCTTTTCCTTCCACACCACAGGGCCCTTTCTGGAATAAGTTCACCCACTTTATTTTGAGTCCATGCTGCATTATGTTCTGTGGAGATAAAGGAGACTTTAAGCAGCACCATTAGGAAATGACACACTCTTCACACTCTTCACAGGACAGATCACACAATCTGAGTTCTATCATCTTCTTTTTAATTACTTTGTACTTTTTTTTACCCATTTTCTTCTTTTTTTTTTTCCTCTGGTTAAAGAGATAGTTCAGTCCAGATTAGCATAGCAGACATTTATAAATGTATTTTTTCCGTGATTTCTTTTTTGTTGCCAAATTACATAAAGTAGATTGATTTTCTTAATGAACTAAACATGTGCTAAATATATTTATTGCCATTTATCAAAGCACCCAGGCAGCACAATGATGAGCACTCAAAAATAGACAGTGAGAGATAAAAGTCGTTTTTGCATTATAAAAGAATTCACAGACTAGCAAGCATCTGCTTAGTCAATTTTTTGATTCTGGGGTGCTCTGTATTTATATCATCAGCCCTTACACAAGATAAAAGGGGTATTTCTGCTGCTCTGTTTCAGTTTAATTATGTTTGATGAACTGCAATTCAACTGCTTGTTCACACTAAATTTCACACAATTATGGGGACGTTTTGTAGATGCAACAAATCAGTGTTGCATTACACCACAGAACAGCACATGCTATTTCTCTTGGGGTGTTTGCAGAGGCATTTCAAGGCGTTCAGTCATTAGCCAAGGGAGCTTACTTGACACCCATTTTTGTCTTGGGTTACCTTTCTCTGTGTGTCAGAAAGGTCAAACAAAGATCAGCCGTTCTCACAAGGGAATGATGCCTGCAGAGCCCCAGAGAAACCACTCCTGGCTGCCGCGTGAACGGTGAGGAGTGCGAGGGGCTCCTCATTCTTTGCAGGCCACGTTTGCAAACAGAAGCCTTGGAACTTGCTGTATGTGGACAGGGGAGGGACAGGAGGAATCTGAGCCTGGCAGAAGCACTGCTATGCCTTTCACAGGGATCAGCGAGTGCAGGCAAATGAGATGAGTGCAGCGTGGAGGTAGATCACCAGTTCATGACCCAAGCTAAAATGTGATCAGTCAGTGTGACCCTGGAAATTGATTTAACACAAGGGACACACAGAAAAAATCTGGTTAGGGCCACGACCATGCATGACCACTTACTAAATGACGGAGAGTTAACTGAAATAGTTTCAGAGCATCTCATTTGCCAATTGCTCTGTTCAAACCTGTTGAGGGGCAAAATCTAGAGGTCCTTTCTGATAAAGAGGTGTCACTTCCTTCACTCTGTGTGATACAACATGTTGAGATGCTGGAATGAGGAAAGCCATGCTCCTGGGCTATCAGACATTTACTAGGGGATTCCTATGTTTGGATGGAGTATGTGCAAGAGAGTTCTCTTGGTTAGCAACTGTAGGGCAGGTCTAGCCTCTCTGAAACAGAGTGAGTGCCCAGAGCCCTGCTGCTCTCCTCACAGACCTGATGAACAAAATTCAGATGTCAGATTGCACTTAGTACCAAAGAGCTGCTTTTTTGCCTTGATAATCTCCTTTTGCAGCATTTATGATCAAATACTGAATAGGGACAACTTCCCTCCATATTTCCTGCATATCTCCTGAGTGAGATGATCTCACCAGTAAGTAGCTGGAAGAAACATAGTGGCACCACACACAAGTGTGCAGGGATGAAATGTGGTCTAAAGGCAATGCTCTTTGTCAAAAATAAATCAGACTGGCTCCAGCAAATCCTAGGCTGAGAAGCAAGTAATGCAGACTGAGCCTGGACCAAACAGAGCATCTGTTTTCCCAGTCTGAATTTGTTCTTGAAAATTAAAGGCAACTGAGCAAAACAGGACTTGGGCAGTACCTCTTTACACATATCGTGGGAGTGAAGTTGAAGAGAATGAACATCTCAGGGATTTTTTGGTGTGGAATGAGGAACATCTTTAATGAGAGAGGGATGTCAAATGTATACATTTGGACTGCATGTATGGCATTGGTGCCTTGCACAAGAGCTCTTCCTCTGCAAGTTCTTAAACTCATTTCTTTATAACTGTAAAAGCATTTAGGCAGTTGGCCAATGAACTTTGGGATAATCTGTTGGAGCAAATCACATCAGCTCTGCTGGCTTCATGGCATTTCATGCTGAGCTTGCCGATGAAAATCCACAAAAACACCTACAAGTGGGACTGAGGGGCAATTTCATGACATGAATCATCCTCAAAACCTCAAAACTTAGCTGTATAAAGTCCAGAGGTACTTATGTCTCTGCCAACCCGTGACAAAGATGTTCTATTACTTCATGTCCTAGAGCAGCTGCCAGCTTTGTGTGGCTCTTCAAAGCCAAGGGATAAACTCTAGAGCTCTTTTCTTGGAGACAAGCTCCCCTTTCAGGTGAGCTGCAGAGATGCCCCCACCCCAAGCACTTAGAGCCTTCTTTACACACAGATTGCTGTGGCCACAACACACCCAAGGCAAGTCAGTGGCTGCAGCTGGAGAAGTGTTCCCTGGTTTCAGGGTTTGGCACAAAGAAATACCACATTTACCTATCCATGTAGATATAAACCCCAAAATATATTTTAACATACTTATGGTCAACATATTAAGTGTATAACCAGGTCTTGGAAGAGGAGTTTAGAGCTTACTGCAAACCCTGATTTTCCGCATTGCTGTTGCAGTCCCATTGAAGCATAGCTCCCATGAGTGGGTACTTGAAGGGTTGGCTGGACTTTGGTATTGCTAAAAACCTGTTAAAGAGTGGAATTAAATATCTACAGGAAGCCTTCTCAGACTGGGATATTATGCCCTCTGTGGCCATCTGCTAGCCTCAGCCATCAGGTGAATATTTCTGATTGGAAAACTAGAAAAAAATTACATTCTTATCACTCCACTCACAGCAGGCTTTCCTCTTGGCTTCTGAAGTGAGTACATTACCTATAAAACAGGAGACCAGCTGGCTGTGGGAGCAACACACCGGTATCCAGGGCTGTGAGGTCCGGACCCACAGTGGATGCAGACCATGTCTGCAGACCATGTATGAGGGGAGGGCAAGCACAGGAACCACAAAATGAGGGGCAGTTTTGGGGGCAGCACTTCCCCCCAGGATGTCTCTCCAGGGGACTCTCAACCACTGACTCACAGCGACCTCAGACTAAAGCTCCTCCTGCATTTGGGGACCCCTAACATCTCCCTTCTCTCCTTGTGTGGATGCAGCGGCACTTACAGGAGGCAGATTCAAAGCTGTTGGAGCAGGCACAAGAGAGGATAAACACAGGTGAACAAACCAGGGGCTTGTGGTCACTACAGTCACTTCCTTTATCTTAGTGCCGGGAAGGGTGGCAGGCCACCAAGCCTGCCTTCTTGTTTTACTAGTTTCACACTGGTTAAATTCCTCCCACATGAAAGTCCCAGGACTGGGGCTTTGTGCCCCCCAGGCTGGATCTCCCCAGGAAGGTGCAGGGACTGTGCTCTCCAGCAAGCCCTGCTGTCATGCACCATCTCACTGCTGTGGGAACTCTCCGTGTGGGTTTTCAGCCCTGTGAGGAAAAAAATCCATGCAGGGAAGTTGGTAAAGGGAAGCCCCTTGTTAGGGCACAACTCAAGAGCAAATTTTTGCTGATGAAAGTGTAGTTTAGGATGACAGATGTCCATTTCTGGTTTAAACCTAGGCAGATTTGCCATATCGAGTATATCTGAGTTAAATTTGTATCAGCTAGAATGAACACTTTAAAACTGAGATAATTTTTTTCTAAAATGGAACAGATGTTTCAACATATTTAGGAATCTAACTGATGCAGGAGCCAGATTCCTCAGATTATCAACAAAGGGTAATATTTTATCCACCAACGGGGGGCTTTCAGACCCCTGCTCTCTAAATCAGGGCATGGTGTGAATAAAACGTTGCAGGTTCAACCCCCATTTAATCCCTGTACAGGCCACTCACTTAAAAGCTGGACTTGATAATTCTTGTGGGTCCCTTCCAACTCAGAATATTCTGTGAAACCTGTGTAATCTATGACCTTTTCTTTGGCACAATGCTCCCTTCCTTACTGGCTGTTAAGGGACTTTGGGGTGACTGGGAAACTAAATTAGACTGTGTGATAGCATTCCACACACAGTGTGCTTTAGCTTTTGGTAAGCCCTGAAATGGTCATGCAGTTAGACTAATGATCACTGTATGTCCCTTTGTACTGAACTATTCTTTTCTATTCTATTCTATTCTATTCTATTCTATTCTATTCTATTCTATTCTATTCTATTCTATTCCCACGTAAAAACCCACTTGTGTTCTCTACATCTTATTGTTGGAGTCATTTAAATGCAGCTTTAAACCCATGTTGGGGAAAGTGGGGAAGAAGGATCAGGCAAGAAAGATCAAGGAGATTGGAAGAAAGCCCAAGGGTTCACAAGAAAAGTAAAATCCGTAGAGGTGAAGAAGCAGGTCCATCTTCAGTCCATCACTGTCTTTTCTATACAATCTTATGTGGTTTGGGGTGGTCTCTCTCTCTATGTGTTTCACTGGACTAAGCAAGCCAAGACCCAGACCTGGAACACTGCCCTAAAGCCCAGAGAACTATACTGGAGACAAATTTAGTCCCTTTGACTTTGGTCCTGTGATTGTTAGATTAACTGGCTACCTGAGTTAAAGCATGATTCATTAGCACAGCTAAACGCTGAACTTTTTTATGTGTCTTTCACCTCAGTTGCTAAATGCATCTGTAACAAAACCCAGAATAGCTGGTTTGACATGACACTGAACAGCCCAGGGACTTGATGACAGAGGTTGTCTCTTGCCATCCTGACAATCCAGATTGCATAGGATGCTTTTTCTCTGCTCCTTAATGGTCTTGGGCTTAATCTTGGCCACCAAATGCTCTACTGAAACTGAAAAATCTTGTGGGAATGAAAACAATCAGTGTGGAAATTCTGAACCCTCCATGGATTTAGTTGGCTATTCCTGTGTTTTGAAATATTGTAAGCTTAATGGTTTTGCACTGTCTTGGAAAATACTGGTAAAAAATCAGATATCTAGCATTCACATCAATAACTTTGACATTAAAGCAGTATTTCAGGCTTTTACAAAGCATGTGGTTGTTGTATTAATTTATAGTACACAGGAATCTGATGTCAACAGACATTCATGCTCAACATTATCTTGCATGACATTTGTTTACAATGTTTTATTTTTGAGTTTCTACATTTTTCAGAGCAGCTGTGGCCTGACCTTAAATGTCACAGAAATGAGAAGCATCAGTTTTATGATTTTTTGTGGTTTACTCTGGAAAATGGGATAGTGATGAGGACTAAATCAATTATTCAAAGCCAATCAAGTGCTTAAATGCTACGTTGGAATTTAATCAAGATAATAAACCTTGGAAATATGCATGTTTCACTGAAAAATGGTACAGAAAGTCCTCTTTCAGATAACCAAAAAGTTATCTTGGATTCTTTGTTTTATGACAAGATTCCTAGCACTGTTTATTTGTACTGAATCATCTTTTAATGCATGCATTCGTGGTTTGAATACCACACTCCAAGTGCTTATCTAGTTTGTCATTCCTGTGCTGTTCAGATGCTGCCTCCCGTGGCCTTTGTTTCACACTGTGTCTGTACTACCAAGCTGCATACCAAAATGAAAAATAAAGCAAGAACTGTAAGTTGCCCACTTCTCCCTATTTCCTTGCCCTAGATAAAGTTTATCTGAAGCCTCTTGTTAACACATCAGCTATCCCAGGAACAGGTTTGCCTTTTCAAAGACTGATGGTAGTAGTGAAGTGCAAGCCAATTTAAGATATTTTTGGATAGCTGGTTGTTAATTATAGGATTTCAAATTGCAGAAGGTGCTTTCTAAAATAATCGGATGAGTAGGTTTGTCTTATCTCACTTGATAAAACCTACAAATTTGGGGGGCTTTTTTAAATGTCAAAAAGGTCATAAGAAGGAAAAATTGCTTTTGCAATGATGAGACATGGGAATGTCAGTGGGAGCTTCTAGTTTTATTATATGTTACTGTATTTCAACCCTGAGACTGAATTTAAACTGTATCGTGAAGTACACCTGAAATCAGAGAAATCATTTTCACTGACATCTGTGCTCCTGTTCATAGCTCTAAGTATGTTAATGGGGGAAAGTCTTGGTGGATCAGGCCAAGCACTTTGCCTTCTGAGCGACAGAGCCCTGGGTACTGTGAAAAGAGGGAGAGACAATACCATGCTCCAGCCACTCTTTCTGTGTCTCTGCAACGACAGTGGTTCAATCTGTTGTTGAAAGGTAGGTGACTACCTGTGATTTGGTGTATTATTCTCCACTTAAAGAGGGTTTTGAGTCAGTATTCTGAGCTTCGTGCTCTGGGTATTGTAAATATCTCTTTATTAATAGTTCTGTGTTAGTAAACTCATTGATACAAAGGTGCTGCTTAAGAGAAATAGAGCCTGTGCTTAAAGTCGTGCACATTTTTAAAGTTTAGGTCATATTGCTTAGTAGCCACTGGTCAAAATGGAGCGTTTTACCTCCAGACTCACTTCATAAAAACCCCCTAGGGAATTTATATTGCTGTGATTCTAGCTAGTAATTGGGCCTAACCATGCTCTTTTGTTCCACAGCAACATTATCTTCAGTAAAGTGGTGCACTGTCAAGTGAGCCTCGCATATCCTTCTTTAGAAGCTTTTAGTATGGTAGTCAAGGCTCCTTAACATTAGTCACATTTGCCCTTCTTATTTTATGGGACAAATTTAAACATTTAAGCATTCAGTAAATAGTAGTGTTATTTGATAATCTTATAAAAGACAATAAAAGATTTCACATTTGTTTCCTTAACCATGTTCTAGGAGACAAGACCATTGTGATACTGAAATATGTGAAAAAGTTTGCAGGTCATCTGTCAAACTTCATAAAATTCAGTTTCCTTCAGGAAAGAAGGCTGGGGAAGAATTTTTTAGAGGCAAGCTGATCTTGGGCTAGCGTTGTGCAAAAGCTAAAACTGTCAGTAGGACTTCAAATGCAAAGTCAGTATTTTATTTCACTTCTGAAGTTCATGAAACTAAAACATGTATTATGAAGTATAAGAGAACAGTTATGCCAAAAAGGTAAAAATGTGCAATCAATCACATACCTTACTGGCACTGCTGAGGAAGGTGAGACTGTCAGCCAAAGTGCAAAGAGCATGGTAAGTTAGTGCATGAAGTCAGGAGACTGTTTCTCCCATGGCATCCAAGTTTCTGTGCCACAATGAGCTCTGGGAAGAAAGCCAGGAAGATTTTCTCAAGGGCATGCAGAAGAGCTTCTGCTGCCTTTGAAAAGAAACCCTAAGTGCAGAAAACTCTTATGACAGAAACAGAACTAAAAGGCACTTTGTGGTGGTTGAACACAGAGCCTTCACACCTTCCTTCTCACTGCCTTCCTCTAGCAGCAACCAAAGCAAAGCATGGGCAGCAGTTTCCAGTGAGGAACTTAAAAAAACCTGGATCACCACAGGCCTCTCACTAAATAAGTCACTGTTGTAAAAGGTTGCTTATCCTTTCTACTGGGAATTTTGTGAGGCATGCACACAAATAAATCTCTGTTCTTCAAGAGCAAAGGCCTAAATTGCCCCCAGTTGATGTGTCAATACAGTTTTTTTTCTGCTGTGCAACCCCTCAAGGACCACCATTAGCCCTTCAATACTGGAAAAACAGGTTCACTTATGCCACCCAGTTGGGTAATTTCTCCTCTGCATACTTTGTAGAAGTGAAATATGCGATAAGCCGAACTAATTAATGTACCAGCTTCCTCATGTATTAGGGCTTCTGGCTTCTGCAGTCATTCCTCTGCAAATGCCTCAAAGGATTATCCTGGATTCAATATTCTGAACAAATAAACACCTACAAACTGGAATACATATTTCAGGTTTTAATTAAAAGGCCCTTTTTTTGGATGGCAATATGTGTTTTATTATAATAAGCACATTCTCCCTTGAAAGCTTGCTTAAATTTTTCTTTTTTCTCTCTCTTTTTCTTTCTGCTGTTCTGCATGTTGTTCTGTCTTGATGGGAGAATTTGAGTGTCTAACGAAAGATGAGAGAAATGGTGACTGTGGTATCCAGTTGCAAACAGAATTGTCATCTCATACATCAGTTCAAAACAACTTTTCTTAGGATACCTGAAAAGAGGTACAGACTATTACATATCTGCCAACAGTAAGGCTATGATGCATTCTTCTTTTTTAACCCCAGCTGGCAACTAAGTACCTCACAGCTGCTTGCTCACTCTTTCCCCTGCCCCTTCCCCAGTGGGGAAGAGAATTGGAAAAAAATGTTAAACCTCATGAATTGAGATAAGAGCTGTTTCATAATTGAAACAAACAAACAGAAAGAATAGTTCTACTTATAATAATGATGATAATAACAACAATACCAATAACTGTGATGGAAAAGGGAGAGGCAGAGAGAGAGAGGAATAAAACCGAAGAGAAACAAGTGATGCACAATACAATTGCTCACCTCCCACTGACTGATGGGTAGACTTTTCCTAAGAAGTGATCAGTGGTTCCTGGCCAACTCTTCCCAGTTTATAATCTGGGCATGATGCTCTATGGTACAAAATATCCCTTTGGCCAGTTCCTGTCAACTGTCCTGGCCATGCTCCCTCCCACTTTCTTGTGCACCTGCTCACTGGAAATGGAAAACTGAACATGGGAAACTGAAAACTCTTTGATTTAGGGAAAGCACTGCTTAGCAACAACTAAAACGTCAGTGTGTTATCAACATTGTTCTCATAATAAATCCAAAACACAGCACTACACCAGCTACTCAGAAGAAAACGTACTCTGCCAGCTGAAACCAGGACAATTCTACTGATAGATTTGCTGCTGAGCACTTTTATTGGGCAAGATGGTCTACAAATCACATTAACTAAGAGAAATCTACCATTTCTAGATCCTTATATATCTATCCCTACTTGCCCAGTAGTCCTTCGGATGGGAATCACTCTAAGAAAGCTCATTTGTGACTGTTCTTTCTAGATGAAAATGGACAGTAATTGAAGTCCACTGAAAACAGATTTAAGAATATATTGAACACCTTGCATTTGAAAGGAAAGCACATATGAACCGTAGCATTTTTTTCAAGTTCATGGAGCTGAAAATTTGAGTAGTAAAGAGAAAAAAAAGTATTAAAATGAAGATCTACAGTGGTGAGAAGGTTAAGGGAGGAAGGATCACTAGGAAAACAGATGTAAATTACATGTCACTGGCCTCCTTCTAAAGTGGCCCAGAGCATAGATGAAGGAGGTAATGCTTTGGAATCAGTATCTTCCCCCAAACCCCTCCTGCTGCTCTAACATAAACTGGAGGAGGCATGAGTGATTTCAATGGTCCACTGCAAGGTTCCTT
This sequence comes from Aphelocoma coerulescens, assembly GCF_041296385.1. NCBI lineage: Eukaryota > Metazoa > Chordata > Aves > Passeriformes > Corvidae > Aphelocoma > Aphelocoma coerulescens. The sequence goes on from NC_091016.1 coordinate 68,246,731, forward strand.
AAAAAAACACATGAGAGTGCTCAGCCTGTCTATTAGATAGTGATGCAAATAGTACAAACATTTGGCAACAATTTTTATGTACTGTGATACAGCCTCAGAGAAAAAAAGGATTAAATTCCACACGTCCTACTAAAGGAATTCTTACTGCAAGGAGTCAGCCTAAAGGGTTAACCATTAGAAACAGAATTGTGGTGTACCAGAAGAAAAGGAAAAGAATTTAGATTTGCCACACCACGTCAGCTCCTTCTGGATCATCAGTGGCATTCGGTATCTTGCAAACAGTAGTCTGCTGCTTGGAGAGAAGCACCTTGGCAGCCATAGAATTAAAGTACATATTTATTGCCTTCATTTGCAGAGATCAGGATGCAGCCAGAGGCATGAGATTAGCTGAGGCTTCTCCTGACTCCCCCATCTCTCAGCAGTACAGCAATTCTACTTCTTGTAAGGTGCACAGACACGGGGTAGGATTTGACCCTGTCAGGCTGGCACTCTGCTGGCAGCTTACATGCTCTCCAAAGCAATACAGCTGCTCATTTGCTCTATATTTGCCAGTTATTAATTTTGAGCAGCCACTTTAGTCTCATGTTATGGGGCCGAGCCAGAGAGAAAAATGGCTCTTGTTAAGCAAAGTCATAGTTTTTTACACCAGTCATGATCATCTGCTTTGGCCTCTTGCACAAAACTTTGGGCAGAGTTTTACATCCACTTTTTGTGTGTCATATCTTTATCTGCTTTGGAAAAGGACAAACTCCCTCTCACCCTCTCCTTGTTGCAGTCTAAGCATCCCTCACTTTTGCCAGCCCCCCAGATGACTTTCACTGGATCTGCTGTGAAAGCTTTGCCCAGGGCTGTATTATGTGGGTGCTGGGAGCCGTGCTGGGACAGTGCTGGTGTGTGACAGCAGCAGGTGTGTCCCCCCAAGCCCAGCTCTGTCCCAGTTCTGCGTGCCCTCACAGGTGCACTCACCTCATCACTGCACACAATATGAAGGCTTGTGCCATCCAACGTGTCCTTGGAAGTCAAGACCAGCTACTACCGAATCTGGCCTCTAGTGGGAAGTGGTTGGCCACCTGGCTATTTCTGGTAATACCCAGCAAAGCCAGAAGCCAGGAAAATGAAAAACGTATTGGGTTTCTAAAGCTTGGAATAAAAATCTGGTTTTGGCAAAGCCAGTCATAAGCCAAGTCCTGCTGTCTCCCGGCAGCTTCGCAGTGACTTGTTTGCATCCTTCCCCAGCACTGATCATTTGTTACACATTCTTAGATGGTCTGTCTGTGTTACTTCATGCGATAATCCCTTCTTTATCTTCTCTTGGACCTTGTGTTGTTAACAACCCAGTCCTCCTTTTCAAAGTCTAAAATACTTCTGCCTACTTCCCTCCTAAGCTGTAAGTCAAATTATCACTTTCCAGAGTTTATACCTCAGAAACTTGAATTCTTTCAAGTATTGCAATGGCCATTTTCTAAATCTCACCATAAAGAATTTGATCTCACGCAATGCAGGTACAGGAAAAAAAATGCTAAGCAGCAAATGAATACTGAGGGAATCTAATATTTCATTAATGAGAGCTGCTGAACACCTTCCAATTTGCTTCTACCTCCTGGCAAGAAAAAGGTCAAAACAAGGACATTTTTCATTCACGTACCTCACTTGAATGTTGAGCACCCTCAAGCTCATGGTATTTCTCAGTTATTCTCAGATTTTTCTGCTTTTCTGATGTACGTATGTTAATTTCTCTTTTTTTATATTTACTGCATAGCAGTAAAAGGAAGACATCACATGAAGTTTGAGATGTCTGTTTGCTTGCAGCCCAGGTATAAATTTCATTAGTTTGGCCATGCTGGCTCAAACAAAATGTCCACTTAATCAGTGTGTTACCCTGCCTCCAACCATAGCCAATAATGAGTGTTGAGAGACAATGCAGAAGAAAAGGCCCATGCAGCATGCACAGCTGTCCTGCTGCCTATCTGTAGTTTAGAAAACCTCAAGAAAAATATTGAGGATTTATTTTTACTACTGTGAACAATAGTTCTGGATGGATCTTTTTCCACACATATGGAGAAATAACGTTTAACACCCAGCATTTAATGATTTAATTGACCAATATTTTTCACATTGGAAGCATCTTGTGAAAGTGAGTTCCACAGCTGAAATACACATTGTGTGAAAAAGCATATCCTTCTGCCTCACCTAACTGCTGTATCCGGTAATTTCACATGGATTCTCTTGATTTGTTTCTTTTAGAGTGGGACTAAACCCACTACTCTTCTATCCCACAACTCTTCACCAAAGCTTTTTGAGACTGAAAAGCACAGTGGCTCATTGTTTCTAACCCCATGTTCCTTAACTCTTTCAAAATGACATGGTTTTCTTTAGGACTCTTCTTCAGGACACTGTACACATTCCCCTTTTCAAGGCTGAGATTACTCAGCTTTATCCTAGCTCCAGCCAGGAGCTCGGTACAGTCTAACAGGGTGCCCCCTTCCTGCATCCCAGTGGAATGTTTTCTTTAAGGCTGGGTTGTCACTGCCTCCGATGCTGGTCTCTCACCCTCTCAGCCATCACACTCTCAAAACACTCAGCTGCCTGATGATGACATCACAAGTAACATTTCAGCTACCATACTGTGTTTGCTTTCTCTGGATACAGCGTGCACGTTTTTGAAAGGTACATTCCTATTTCTAACAGTTTTCTTTATTCAGTAGTTTATCTGTGCTGAGCTATCTCTCATTTATTTGGTTGTATGTGTATTTTAAGCCTTCAACCATGTAATTTTAACATTCTCTGTAGCACCACTGAAGCCCTTATCCCGATCTTTATAGAGAGCAGGCTTATGTTACTATTGTTCTTTCAAAACAAAATGTGGTAGGCTCTTGGCTTTTCCCTTTCAACAAAAATATTGAATTTTAAATGTTATAACTAGTATAACAGAGCATCTTGGTCATGGTTGCATCTTGAACTACCCAGGTTCAGCACTGAAGCACGATTTTTTTCTCTCATTAAACATCCAACAAAGTGCTAAAAGGAACCATCATCTCTGGTATGCAAAATGTACTCCCACCACAGTTCTCCATTATGTGATTTATTCAGTCTTAATGGGACTAGCTGAAATCTTCCATTATTATTCTGTTTCCTGCTTTTACAGCCCCTGTGATTTTGTTTAGAGGTGAATGTCACCATCCTGGTCATGGCGCTGTTTATTATATCTGAATCCTCTGCTCCTTCCACTTGGGCAAGGAATATCAGGCCATCTAGTTTCTATGATATTTAATGAAACAGTTAAGCTTTCTGACCCAATGCAGTATTTCTGTCTGCATTTGCAGTGTGTGTTCTTTTCTCTGTATTGTACCATAATAAAGGACCATTAAACTGCACAATTTTTCTTAACTGCTGTCAACACACAACACACTGTGGGTCAGCAAAGGTGAGTTACTGCCTGCAGCAACAAATCCCGCAGTTGTTGAATCGAGCACAGAGAATCGTGCTGTCCAGCCCTTAGCCTCATCTCCTACCTACATCTGACCTGGGGAGCACCAGCTCTTTTTCCATCCATTCCACTAACACCAGCCAGGGGTGGCCGGAGCAGACATTGAAAGCTACTGAGTGTGTGCAGTGTGGTTACTGTCGCAGCATCCTTTGGAAGTACTGTTAGATGACACAGCAGATGGAGGGGTGGGGAGGTGGAGTGGGGTATTTGTATCCTCTTTTCAAGGACAAGCTGATTTCCCCTGTAGAATGCCACTGATTAGGCTGGTGAAGGCAGAGCACATGGGTGGCTTGGCAGTGACTTTGGGAGCCTGAAGGTCAAATTTCTGCAGTGTTGTGTGCACAGCGCAGAAGCTAGCTGCAGTCATTATGAATGGGAGCCTGAACCTAGCTGCTGGCTTCCCCAGAGCAAGTCACATCTCTGCCATGCCTACAGCAGCTGCTGCTTTTTGGCAAAGGTACAAATAGTAAACACAATCCCAGAGAGGTGCTAAAAGCAAAGAATCGATGGTTATTGCTGCTTCAGCTTGGGGAAAGGAGTAAACAGACTGTAGTGTCCAATTTCTACAACTGCTGTTTCTCCCCAGGGGAATGAGCCTATCCACTGCTTGCCAGCTAAGCAGAGGTCAGCGCCATGCCAGTGGGTGTAGCTACCACTAGCAGACATGAAGAACAGTCCTGGTGTTTTGGTGGGATCTGTCTGAACTAAAGAAGTGGTTGTCATGGTTTAGCAATAAAAGCAGAGAACCACTATTACAGCTGATACAGATCCTCAAGTATTTTGGTTTCTTAACAGGAAAACAACACGGTTCAAACCTCCAGACAAATTATCAGTTAGGCTGAAAGGGCCCATCTGTCCTTGCACAGTATTGGAGTTGCCACAGTGCCACACATTTCAGCTGCAGCATGAGCCATCCTCCAGTGCCCAGAACGCTGCTTTGTTCCTGGAGGTTGGTTTATGCCCAGCAGAAAGTGGGTTTGAATTCTTTCAACCTTTATTTTAATTCTAATGTGACGGTAAGTGTATCTTTTACCAGTTTTTGATGTGTAATAATTTTTGCAGCTGAGCTTGGGTGCTGGCTGACAGGCCATCCTGGGGAGATGAACTGCAGGGGCTGCACATGCACCACCCAGAAGGGCTCCTTTGCCTCTTGCTTACTTGCTGCTTTGCTTTCAGGTGTTGTGACTAACAATACTGGTTTCAACAGCCCTGGTGCTGAGGAGGAACAAAATACAATCATGACATCCCTATGAATTTGCTCAGGTGCAGGGCTAGCTGGCTTGGCAGGGAAAAACACCTGCTTGAGAAGTCAGCTTGCTTCTTCTCTGCTCCTGCCTCATCTGTAGGCACACCACAGAATGCACCCAGGGCGCTTCTTTACAGCAACGTTTGTCTTGTCAGCAGCAAGTGCGTTAAAGTTGGACGTGATCCATGTCATTAAAAAAAAAAAGAAAAGAAAGCCTCTCTATGGCTACTGTTAGATGTGGCGGCTGTGTTATGCCCACTTGACTATGCCCAACAGGGTTAGGCCATTATGAAGTGTGGTGTTGATTCTCTGTAATAAAATTATCCCTCTTCTGAGTCAATCCCATGGTGGGAGTGAAGCTTTATTATTTTTCTCTAAAAAGTATAAAAATCTGGGCCAGTCCATAAAAAAATTTAAATTCAAATCTATGGTACAAAGAAATGTAGAATTTGCTCAGATCTTCTCTGTTGACTCTAAACTCAGGGTTTTTTTCCCATTTCCTTTTTTGTCTCCTCCTGAAACAAATTTTTTTTTTCTACTTTTACCAGTGCTGTCACACAGGAATTCTACAAGCATCTGAAGGGGTAGTACAGTGTGAAACACACTTAGACACACAGGAGCCTATTTTTAAAATGTATATTTTAGACTACCCAGTGCAAGGGTTCTGAGTAAACTCCCATCTCTCATTGTGCAGAAATAACAGCATAGAGGAGCAATTTATAATGGCCACGTCCAAGGACCTGAGGACACAGCTCATCCATGTGTCTCTCACTGCTCTTGTACCAGTCATCTGCTAACCCACAACCTCTCCACACAGCAACCTCTTGCTAATGTATCTTGCTTGTCAACAAAAGGAGAGGGTGGAGTGGGTTTTTGGCTAGGCTTTGGGTTTGCTTGTTTGTTTGTTTGCTTGTTTGTGGGTTTTTGTTCATTTCTTTTCTGATAATCAGGAACGGTATAAAAATGTGTCCTTTTATCTTTTTGCTCTTGCTATCAAGGTGGTTACACAGCCAGCTCTTCATGTCTGAATTTGCTTTTGTGAGCTAGCAACACCAGCATTTAGATCGCCTGTGGTGTGGTGTGGCGTGATATGAAGGAGTCAAAAATCAGTCCCTCTCTCTTCATTTATGCCTCAGCAATCTCATTTATATGGAGCAGAGAGCTGGAATAGCAAGCATACTTCAGTGTGGCAGGTTGATTTATAAGGTGGTATAAACACACAGTGCCCCTCTGAGGCTGAAGATTAGTTTGGTTTGCTGCCCTACTTCCATTAGTGTTATGTCACTTGAGAGTTATTTAATCAGAACTCACTTTCATACCCAGATGTGCAGTCAGAGCTCACCTTCCCACTCCAGTGCCACCTGTCACTGGCTCAGGCACCCACCGGGCAGGGATGGAGGGATGGTGACCTGGGGTGATGCTGATTGCTGCACACGCTGCCTGCAGAGCATGGGCCCTCACAAACTCCCTGAAAACTAACCCCCTGAAAATGAACTTATTCATTCAGGTGGCCTCACCTGAATCCTGGGCACCTAGATGTACAGCAAAGAGAGCCATCCTTCCAAACACAACATTTTTTTCCTTGTATTTCAGTGTCCTGGCTGGTCCTGAGTGAAATTTTCCCTGTTGGGATCAGAGGACGGGCAATGGCTTTGACATCTAGCATGAACTGGGGTATAAATCTCCTCATCTCCTTGACGTTTTTGACTGTAACTGGTAAGATTTCTCTGTGTCCTTCCAAGCTGATATTCTCCTAGTGGGAAAAATAAATCTCTCCTGTACAAACAACGTTGCTAAAATTGCAGCTGTGATACCCCAGGAGCCAAGATCTCTGTTTAGGTGTCAGTGTAACCTCACCATTCCCACCAAATCTTTCTGTGTTTGTGCCAGTAACTTCAGCCTCACAGTGCTGGCTGTCAGACCACCTTGCACATCAACTCCACAGGCTGTGAAACTCAAGTTTTGGAAGTACTGTTGCCTTAGTAGGCTGAAAATACATAATGTTTAGGATTAAGTCCTGCATCTTCTGAAATTCAATTCAAGTTCTGTTCTAGATCAGACCACATCTTTTGTGATCAGACATTTTTAAACACAATTCCATTTAATTCATTCCTTTTCACAGGAGTGTCTTGGCTTGGAGAAAATTTTCCTTAGAAAAAAAAGTCTTTGTGAGGTAAAAGTCTTCCACATTTGAATGTGAGAAAGCGGACTACCATATAGTGACTTCTAATGTGATGATAATCAAAAGGGAAGGTTAAATGGTGATGCTAAAATTTATTGATTAGCAATTTTTTTTTCTAATTTTATATTATACAAGGATTTGAAAAGTTTAGTTTTTAGTCTTATTGTGAGGAATATATGTGCTGAAAATCAAAATATATAAGGGAACAGAATTCCAGGTTTCCCTTAAGTCTAAATTACTCTCCACCAGAGGCAGACAATCAACTCATAAAAAGTTGAGGTGGTTTTCACCCTGTTAGATGTTTTTTGAGACAGATTTGAAAATTAGTGTGATCTGTTACTAAAATGGGCTTCACATTTGTGTTTTCTTTCCTAAAAAAACGACAAAAAAGAGAGAGAGAAATAAAAAACCAACATCCTCCATCCCGAGTACTATCTTGGAAAAATATGACAGGTAAAGTTCACTGTGTTCACACTATCACTTTAATTGGATCAAGGGTCTTCTTCAGAAGGAAACCATCCAGTTGCTCCCACTCAGTGCACTTTGGTTTGCATTGCAGAACTGCACTCCTGAACTGCACAAGCTTTTGGACAAAACCAAACCAGAAAATGCATAATGCAGGCACTCCAGCTGCTAATACTTGCTCAGTCCTTGGACCAGACTTGGGTTACTCCTAAGGAAATGTCCCCAAAACCACCTAGTGCAGACCTCAGGTGCTCAGTGTCAGCTGTTTCCCTGTCCCCTCTTGTCATGCAGTGTTACTTGTTAATGTGCATCTTGTTGTTATCCTGGTCTCAGTTTCAATCACTGTAAAGCTGCAGTAACTCCCTTGGCTTAACTGGGTCTAATCTGGATTTATGAAAGTGTAAGTACAAGAACATATGCATTGCTTGTCTATGGCAGAAAGGCAGAATTGGGAATTCTATTGTCAAATGAATACACACGGAGGTGACAGTGGCCAGCAGCATCTGCACTTAGGTGCTGATGCAGAGGTACCAGCTAGATTAGAAGATTCAGCTGCAATTTTCAGGTCATGACACAACTGATAAATGTCTCAGCTGTTCCGGTTTACCTTAGCAGGGAAAAGGGTTAATGGGGCTGCAGAGTGCATCCCTCAGCCCGAGGATCTACCTGCCCCTGGACTGTAGGCTCAGAAAACCACTAGTTCTTGGATGGCCCCATTAGGAGTCTGCTCTTGGATCACTTTCTGGCACAGCACCCATGACTCGCAGTGGAAATGCTGGGTACTGACAGGTGGGGAGGATTAGCTGGAGACAACTGTAACAGTGTGAAAAATGCTTGGATTTGCTCCAAGAAAGAATGTGCACCAAAACCAGACACAGGCAAAAATTCAAGGCATTCCTGATCCCCACTGCCTTCCCACAAAGCAGTAACAATGGCTACTCACTGTTTTCATCCAGAGTGACCACAAGCAAAATAAACCAATAGGTTCTTGCTAAGTGGGGCAATATGGGTTCATCAATTTTCTTTCATAAGGTGTATTAGAAAAAGCCAAACCACTCTTCCTTTTAGAACTATGTGAGCTAAGAATAACAGCCTAGATTCTTTCTAGCTTCTCCTGTGCATTAGGGGCTGTATCCTATAAAATACAGCACCATGAAGAAAAATCACGATATTTGAAAATTAAAAAAGACATGTTTTCTTCCTTTGTAGAGCTCATTGGCTTGTCCTGGGTGTGCTTCATTTACACAATAATGAGCCTAGCATCACTGGCTTTTGTTATCGTGTTTATACCAGAGACAAAAGGATGCTCTTTGGAGCAAATATCCATGGAACTAGCTAAACAGTAAGTACCAAACATGCAACTGGCATCGCCCAGGTGCCAGAGGGACAAAGCCTTTCAATGCCACGTATTGAAAAAAAGGAAACTATGCGGGAAAAGTCTGATTCTCTCAAGGCTTGAGCTTGCACATGTTGATCTCAATAGCCAAGCAAACATTTTGTTGGTGCTGAAGGCAAGATGGTTTTTTAGGACTCCTTTAAGGAGCACCTGTGGCCGAGCCTGGATCCCCAGCACTGTCACTGTCTGGCATTCCTGGATGGGAGGGCAACTCTGATCTTGCATTTAGGAATGTGTGTCTTGGGTTGCATGCAGAAAATGGGAAGGAGAGATCCTGTATCTCAAATTGGTTTGTCCTGGGTGTCACGTGAATTTTGATAGCTGTAGATGGGCATTTTCTTGGGTCTTTACTGAGTGTTGTAGCTGGGTGAGAGTCCCTTCTCCCAAGCAACAAGTGACAGGACAAGAAGAAAAGGTCTCAAGTTGTGGCAGGGGAGGCTTAGATTGGATATTAAGAAAAATATCTTTACTCAAAGGGTGGTTAAGGTGTTGGAGTAGGCTTCCCTGGGAAGTGGTGGAATAACCACTGCTGGAGCTGTTCAAAAATTACTAGATCAGGTACTTGGGAACATGGTCTCATGGTGAAGATAGCAGTGTTAGATTAACAGCAGGACTTGATGATTTTAGGGGCCTTTTTCCACCTAAACTATCCTACGAGTCTAGATACCTCTTTTTTGGTAGTAAAAGTAATTAATGTGTGAACATCTTAGTGTCATTCTGTATTTGTATTTTTTAGATTACAGGAGAATATGTGCAACTCAGCCAGGCTTGAAGGAGGTTGTTTATGGACTAATTAGTTTATGGGCTAACCATTGTGCTGCCGCTGGCCCTCGGGCTGTCCCTCCCCCTCCTCTGAAGGCAGGGCACACATCCATGCCGCAGCCGGAGCCGCCGGAGCCGGCGGTGCGCGGGCGCTCGGGGCGGAGCGTGCGGCGGGGCCGCCCCCGCGCGGGCAGCCGGGGAAGCGCCGGGAGCCGCCGGAGCATCCCGGGAGCCGCCGGAGCATCCCGGGGCCCGGACGCTGGGGGGGCTCCGGGGTGCTCTCTGCCGTCCTGCCGGGCCCCCCCGCTGTCAGTGGCAGGTGTGAGCCGCAGGGAGAGCGCTCTGCCGGCTGCATGCAGTGGCCAACCTGTGCGGGGTTTTGTGCTTCTGCAGGAAATACGTGAGGACGCCCTTGTGCGCGGTGAGCCAGCGCAGAGAGAAACTGGTGCCGGTGCAACTTGCCAAGAGAGAGAAAGAGCAGCTCTACTAGACACGGGGCAAGCAAAGCAGCCTTCACCAAAAGACTGATAAAAAATGGAAAATGTTCTGTGATGCTCACACTGATGGGACACACGGTATCATTATTATAAACAAGATACTATCTCTTTTATTTCTTGGTAGAACTTCTTTCAGTGGCAGTTTACAGCCAACATTAAAGAGTGTTATAGTTTGTAACTAACTGGAAATCTGGGCTCTGTCTGTTTCAAACCAGCATCCCTCACGTCCCCTGAGGTCACTCACCTCTTACACACAGAAGGTGAATGGAAATTGGAATATCGCACACAATTCTTGTATCCATATTCAAAAAGAGTTCAGTCTGGAAGAAGGGCAAAGAACTGGGGTGCCAAGGAGAAGAAAGAGTCTCATAGGAGGAGCCTACCAAAGACAGGTCTGTTTAGGCTAGCAAAAATAGGGCTGAAAAGGGTTAACAACTCTCTGTTGGTAAGTTAGGGGAGACAATGTTGTGGAACAGAAAATGGACAACTATGGAATGCAAACGATGACATTCATGCAGAACTACTGGATATGAACTTTTTATAAATTAATTTAGGATTCAGCTTAACAAGATTTAGAAAAGGATCTTGTTCAGCTAAACTTAATTATTTATAATGCAAAGCACAGTCAACTTGTAAGAGGAATTTTACATACATTTTCTCAGTAGGGCCAGGATTCATTGACCTAGAAAATACTCCTCAGAAAACATAGTCAAATTGTTTAATGTGGGACATTAAATGCTTCACTCTCTACAACTACCTGAAAGGAGGGGGTAGCCAGGTCAGGGTCAGCCTCTTCTCCCAGGCAATCAGTGACAGGATGAGAGGAAACAGCCTCAAGTTGCACCGTGGGAGGTTCGGGCTGGGTATCTGGAAGATTTTTTTCACTGAAAGGGCAGTTAAGCATTGGAATAGGCTGCCCAGGGAGGTGGTGAAGTCATAATCTCTGGAAGTGTTCAAGAAACTACTGGATGTGGCACTCAATGCTATGGTTTAGTTGGCATGGTGGTGTTTAGTCAAAGGCTGGACTCGATGTTGGAGCTCATTTCCAACCTTTGTGATTCTATGATTTGCATAATCAATTAATCCAAACTGATGGTGGCCTTACAGAAGAGGAGAGAGGATTTCTTTGGCCTCTCAGTTCCAGGAAAGTTGGAAACTGAAAGTACCAGAGTTGATGCCAAAACAATTTTATTTCTCAACACAGGGCACATTAGACTTTGACTTTTGGACTCAGAAAGTGAGAATTGTGTGGTACATGGCAGCACACAGGGAGTTCAGGAACTGTAATCACTGCAGATCATAAATTATGTCCAGTTCTTGGTTATTGCTTAGCAAGTGTATCCTGAAGTACTCAACAAGCCCCTACAAAGGGTTATCCATATGGCTCCCATAAAAGAACATTGGTCTTTTTTTTCTTAGTGGGTTAATAGATGTTGTTAGAGTGATCAGTAGATAAATATTTATTAACGAATAAATAAATGTTCCTTGTTTAAAGAAAAAAAAACAACAAATCATGCTTTAAAAGCATGTTTACTGTCTGTGTAGCCACAAAGTGGAATGTCTTCCAGCATTTCATTGAGCAGCAAGACTGACACAGTCAGCTGGAGTGCAGATACTAGTTTGAACTAAGCACATGATCCCACTTTATTTGCTGTCTCATAGCATTAAAACCACCTGACTGTGTTCTGCGCAGTGACAGAAGGAACAGTGACTTACTGACACAGATAAAGTTTTACTTCTGAGCAAAGCAGATCAGTTCTGATCAGATTCTCATGTGGTGGCACTTCTAGATACTGACATCACAAATTTATATGAGCAAGTCTAGTCAAGACAGTGAGCTCATATTCAAAACCTGAAAACAAACTGTTGAAGCCAAGGCCATTATTTGTCAGAAGTCACTGAAAATTTAGCTACCTCAGGATGGAAGCCTTAATTTTATAGCATCAGTGTCTATGAAAATCTCTTCAACTGCTTCATGTTTATGCTGGAGGATGGTTAGCAGTATCATGCATTCTACTGAGTCAGCTTCAGAATGACAAATATTAACGTGACTCTGGGTAGTCTTGACAAACATGCTGTCAACATCATTCTTATACTAACACATGCCTGGGATTAAATTCAGTAATATTTAGACTACTGTATATTAAGTAAGACTATATTGCAGGAAATTAATCCATTTCCTGATCCTGGACTTTACCAGGTAGTGGACTATTTGCATTTCCTTTAGCATCCCCATTTGCTCTGGCTGGTACTGTTTTCTGATAGCTGCCTCTAGATAGCAGATGTTAGCACATACAATCCAAGTCTGTACTGGCTTTTAATTTCTATTACATTGTATTTAGTGAAGGGAGCTTCTGCAAAATCTTTCTCAGCATTGCAGCTTCCCAAACAAACCTCTTCTGTAATAGATTTTCTGAATGTTCTTACAAAAATCAATTTAACTCAGAACATACCATAGAAATTGTCTTCCCAGTTTACAGGTTTTGGGATCATTGCAAGCTCTTCTAAACTTTTCCTATTCATACCTGTTTAGTGCAGAAAAAAATAAATAAAAATGCCATAATCCTGAAGAAGGGATAGTTTCAATACAGGTTTTACTGACGAGACACTAATAGACCTTCAGGTAACTCCTAAAAGTGATGAGGCTGTAGTCAAAAACTTTTAAAAATCATTATAGCTACAGTCTTAATTGTAGTCCTGCAGACTTTGCCTTATATAACCCTATAAATGGAGCCATAATTGTACAGGTCTTTTATAACAAAGCCTGCACATCCGATGACACAGAGCTGGCACTCACCATCTCATCCACTATGAAAATACAAGGGAAGAAAAGGGACACGTCTTACAAATCACATCCCTGGATCTCTGAAGTACTCCACAAAGAAATTTGTCTCAGATCTAAAATTATTCAGTATCTTCATCAATGGACTGGATTACAGAACAGAATATGCATGTTAAATATGCAGGCAACACTAAGCTGGGAAAGAATGGGTTGGAATTCAGAACTTTGCAAATCCGTGAAAAAAGCAGGATACAATTTTGAAAACGTAAGCACAAATTTCTCTGGTAACACTAATTGCAAGTCAGAGAATGATAAAATGGTGCTAGGAACTGCAGGAAAAATTCCAGTAGCTGTGACAACCCACAAGCCAGCAATGAGTCATAGTTATCAATCTACTGCCCTTAGTAGGGTGTATAAATAGAACCAACCCTTCTCTCTAAAGAATGTGAAATAAACTTCTTATGGCACTGGCAGTGCTACAGCTGAGCACTATGGGGAGTTTTGCATGGGATCCACATGGAGAAACCAGGGACAGATGAATATGGCCATTGAGGAAGAGATTGACAGGTAAGTTCATCCAAAGCACCGCTCCCCACACCGGAGGTGAGGCCATCACTCTGGGACACGCTGCCTGGCCTGGATCTCCTACTGAGGGTGCAGGAGTTGGTAGTGAGAGCCTGGGTGGAGGCAGCACAACATGGCAAAGGAACAAACGCTAGCTGGTGATGATGGGAAAGGGGTGGGTGTGTGTGTACACACAGAAGCAGAAAGCATCAGCAGCAAGGCCTATTCCAGACTGAGGAGGGGACCTACCTATCTAGAGCAGTAGGAAATGGAGTGATATCCCTGAGCATAAGCATACACCACCAGATGCCCTTCATCATCAGAGGTTTTAAAATGTGGTTTTCACATTTTGAGGTTCCCTTGGAGCTAGGACAGGTGGGCACACATTTCAAGGGCTCTTTTATTTGCTATTATTCTCTTCAATACTACCCTGCAAGTTTGGTAGTGTGCTTTTTGGCACTGTTAGGGATTGTTACAAAGGCGTCAAACTGCTAGCATGGATCTAGGCAGCACTTCAAAAGAAACGGTGCCCATTTTAGTACATTGCAGCTCATTATTAGCTTTCAATTTTGTTCTAAGAGATAGATTTCACACTACGTGACAGTGCTAACAAAGCAAAATGTTCCTCTTTCTCCACAGATAAATTTAGGAGACACATTTTCTTCATAAAAGCTCCAGATATTCACTGGTAGCACTCAAGGGCTTTGTAATTTGATTTGAAGAGGCAAGCCTAATCTATGACAGCTATTGTAGTTATAATGGCCAAATCCTTGTTCATCAGTTTAGGACTACACTTTGTCCCTCAAAACCCATTACAATTTTTTTCATTGTTCAAATACCTTCTGCTTTTTCTTTTTAAAATTGTAATAATAATAATAACTAGTGTTCCCTAATGGTGGTTTGTTCGTTGCTCTCTCTGACTGTGCACAAAATCCTTATTTACATCAGGAGTGCCAAGGTCCACATTATTTGATACAAACTGGAAAACTTACATGTAGCAAGCTTTTCCCTGCTTACTTTCTGAATTCCCTGACTGTTGAACTCAACTTCCTAATTTCATGGTTATAAGCCCTCTTATAAGCTCAAGAAGTGGGCCCATGGGAATCTCATATGGTTTAGGAATTCCAAGTGCAGGGTGTTGCACCTGGGTTAGGGCAAACCCCAGTACCAACACAGGCTGGGGATGAACAGATGGAGAGCAGCCCTGCCCAGAAGGACTTGGGGTGCTGGTGGATGAGAGGCTGGACATGACCCAGCCATGTGCACTTGGATCCCAGAGAGCCAATTGTATCCTGGGCTGTTTCAGGAGCAGCGTGGCCAGCAGGGTGAAGGAGGGGATTCTGCACCTCTGCTCTGGTGAGACCCCACCTGGAGTGCTGCATCCAGCTCTGGAGACCCCAGCACAGGAAGGACATGGACCTACTGGACTGAGTCGAGGAGGACACCAAGATGATTAGAGAGATGGAACACCTCTCCTACAAGGAAAGGCTGGGAATTGGAATTGTTCAGCTGGAAAAGAGAAGACCTAATTGCGACCTGCCAGTACGTGAAGGTAGCCTCTAAGAAAGATGGAGAGGGACTTTTTACAAGGGCATGTAGTGACAGGACAAGGAAGAACAGCTTTACACTAAAAGAGGGAATGTTTAGATTAGGTATAAGGAAGAAATTCTTTACTGTGAGGATGGTGAGGCACTGGAACGGGTTGCCCAGTTGTGGATGCCCCATTCTGGGATGTGTTCAAAGCCAGGTTGGATGGGGCTCTGAGCAACCTGGTCTACTTCAAGGTTTCCAAGCCCATGGCAGGGGGGCTGGAACTAGATGATCTTGCAGATCCCTTCCAACCCAAACCATTTTCTGATTCTGACACCCACATGGAATTCAAAAAGGCTTTTATGAGCATACCACTTATGGCAAAGTTTTGTTTCTTTCTTTTTGTTCTGAGGAGTTTGGTGAAGCACTTCCCATACTACTCCTTCCTTTGCATACTTTCTGCACAAAATCACTACTGACAGCCCCAAGCTCTATACCACCCCCTCAGGCAGATTAAATCCATCATGCCAGGCATTTGCTTCCTCCAGATGTTCTTCCACCTTTCTTTTGAAGCTGTGATTTCTGGTACAGTAACAGCTCAGTTTACTATCTTTAGCACCCACTAGGATTGTACATTACCTGCAGCACACAAGAGAAGCGTTACATTTTCTTCAGTGAGATAGGGAAAAAAGACATACATACATTTATACATATTTATTGTATCTTTTTAAAAGTAGCATTTGCAGTTACTTTTAAGCATTCACCTCTCTTCTGCTTCATATGTGCACTTATTGAGAGAAACACCTACTGGCTTCCAAGTCCAAGATTAATACCAATGATAATACATGCCAGAATCAAGCTTCATTGCTTGTTGGCAGCTCCTGTCATCAAAACAGTATACAGTAAGACGAGTGTAGAAAAGGTCTGTGTTAATCATTCAGCAATAGGCTGGGGCTGGATTAGTGACCACAACATCTTCTCCAGTTGAAGCACAACAATTTTCCTGAAGTTCACATTTAATTTTTTTTCTTTTGCATCGAGTAGGTGGACAAGGCAGTTGTTTTTTTCTACAGTAGCTTCATAAGTTGATAAGGTAATTAAGCTATTAGAAAGCATCCAAGGGAGGGCCACGAGGATGGTGAAGGGTCTGGAGGGCAAGCTTTACGAGGAGGGGCTGAGGTCACTCGGTTTGTTCAGCTTGGAGGAGACTGAGGGGAGACCTCATTGTGGTCTTCAACATCCTCACGAGGGAAAGCAGAAAGGCAGGTACCAATCTCTTCACTCTCGTGACCAGTGACAGGACTCGAGGAAACAGCATGAAGCTGAGTCAGAGGAAGTTTAGTACAGATATTAGGAAAAAGTTTTTCACTCAGAGAGTGGATGGGCACTGGAACAGGTTCCCCAGGGAAGTGGTGACAGCACCAAGCCTGTCTGAGTTCAAGAAGCGTTTGGACAATGCTCTCAGGCACATGGTGTGACTCCTGGGGTGTCCTGTGCAGGGCCAGGAGTTGGACTCGGTGATCCTGATGGGTCCCTTCCAACTCAGCATGTTCTACGATTCATCCATAGGAAAACACTTGCTGTAGACCTTTCTATTTAGAAATGTCTTCTCTTCATGTAACAGCAAGAAAATACTTGAAGTCTAGCATGTAGTTAAGAGAACTGGGAACAAACCAAATTTCATCCTTGGATAAACACATGTAAATGCTATAGATTTCAATCTAGCCCACGCACAAAGTTTTACACATACTACAAACAGAAACAGAAGGTATCAGCAAAAGACTATTCTTACATTGCTTCAAATTAATTTGCAACTATACAATTTTAGTTGTAATATAAAAAGGGAAGGAATATAACAGAACAGGTATGAAGAGAAATATTTTCCAAACTTTTATTTGTGCACATTCATCAGGTGAAAAAGATAACTTTTACAGCTTCTTTGGTGCCCAATATTCAGCATACAAAAATGTAAAAGACTATTCACAAATAAAACACAAGCTCAAGCTAAAAAAAAAAAAAGTCTTAAAGGTAGTGCACATCGTGACAGCTTTGCTTATGAATACACAGAAATTACTGCAAAAATAAATAGAACGTCTTTTTAAAAGCAGCAATTTCATATCTTGTAAACTTCTGTTTTTACAATACAGCACTGTTAAGAGTAAAATCCAAAAGAACTGGAGTCTATACTGTGGCCATGAGCAAGTAAAAGAGTCTGTATTCCTCTGCTATGGTTGGTCCAGTTTTCCTTTTTGCTTTTAGTCCAATGTGCAGCAGTCTTTGAAGGTGCTCGGTTAGGGAACCTAACCATCAAGTGGTGAATTACAAAATTTATTTCCTGCTTTCAAACACGAATGGATAAATCTGTTCCACAGCACTGGCAACAGCCTTTACGTTTGGCCCTGAGACACAGTTAAAAAAAAAAAAAAAAGGCAGTAGGAAGAGAAAAATCAGAGAATCAGAAATTAAAACAACAACAGTATCTTTAAAAAAACCTTAATATTATTAGCAATCACAACTTCATACCATAAACAATAATAATTTCTCCCCCATTTCTCCTAACTTAGGAAAGTTTTTCTCTGACCACTTTTCATGTGAAAGTCTTTTCTTGTGACTAAATCTGCAAGATATTCTACATTGATCAATGGACTGACTACAAATAAATAATACTGTCATTTAATTTCATGACAACTTGGCTGATTTTCAATTTACTGGCTTAAACAGCCCAGAGAAGAGGCTGAGTGCAGAGGTAAAAGAAGTTCTTTTACTTATGTCAATCTTCTAGGAATTTGTATTTCTTTAAGCCTAGCTATTTTTAGCTCTTGCTTTAAAAATCTACCAACAAAAGCTACTGTTAAACAGTGCTGGATTTAAAAGAAGTTCATTTCAAGCAAGGTTATTTTAGGTTTGAAAATTATAGACTATTACTTTCTATCCTGGGTTTTGCAAATAGCTTCATCAATGATCTCAGGACAAAACCTGCAAGCCAGGGAATGGTTTTATCATCTCAGGATGAAGCATATGAAGGTTATCTAACATGATTTATGAGCATCCAGGCAAAGAAAAGGAAAAACGACCTAGCAATGCTTTCTGGTGGTACTAGACCACTTTACGCAATGAAAAATTAAGACTGCAAATAAGTGAGCAGTAACATGCCAGAAGACATTACCTCTGGATAGAAGCTTGTGATGCAGATAAAGGAGAACAGCAATTTCTCACATGCTTTGATGAGTGCGAACTCAGGGTTTTTGGAACCCCACTTTAGACTTCAAAAGTTTCTTCCAAGTATATAGAACTGTTCAAAATGACTCCCCAAAACAGTAACTTAAGCATAAGTTACTTGAGTAATTATTGTTTTACATGCTCAGTCAGAAAGCAAATGGATGAGAATAGGATTCTTCCTGTGTTTTCCAACTGGTCGAGTGAAGCACTCAGCTAAAACAAGCCTGGTGAAAGATACCTGTCTTCTGGGTAGATACTACACCCTCCTTAAATTTGGCTGCTATTAGAAATGAAGGTTCTCAAGAAAGCCTTCTAAAAGTGAGAATACGAGTAGGCAAATAGTTCCAGCAAAAAAGTGCTACTCTCTGTAAGGCTAAAGAGTTGTGAAAACTGGATCATCATTCTATGGCATATAAGAGAAGGAAAAAAACGAACAAAACAAACCTCCTAAACCATCCCCTCATTGCTCATTTTGGAGTAGAAGAAATAATATTTCTATCTATTACATGCCAGTGATTTTTAGTATCTTTTACCAATGTAACCTAATCTTTTTATACTTTTCCCACTAAAAGAACCTACCTTCCTGGGTTTTTTGTAACATTTCTAATTACGTATCTCAAACAAAATTCTCTGAGTCAGAGGTATTACAAGTACTAGTACTACAGAAATATGAATCTTTAAAAGAAACTTCATCTGAATGCACTTGAGAAGGAGTGCAGTAAGGCTGAAAAGTAATTTAAAACATTTTTAGAATAAGAAGTGTAAGACCCTGTACATTTTTTTTGTCTAGAAGAGAGGCAAAACAGAAGCCTACAAAATCAACAGAGGTCTGAGATATTTCAAACTTGCTGCAACAAGTAAACTATAAGGATGCAAAACTTTTATGTTTACCATATTTACCTTCATATTTGAAAGGAAAATTCTGAAAATATGGAAGTGATTTTGTAAGTAATGAAGTAATAAGAATCTTAAAGAGAAGCTGAATCTCATTAGGAGGCTGACAAGACATGCTGACAGCTTTTTATTACTGCAGTGATACTAAGGCTTCTTATTTATTTTAAATTTAGTTTCTAGTTTTGGCTAGACCAGTGGCACTGTTCAGAACACATACTGCAATGCTGAAATATTTTTTAGCCCTTTATTTTTAGATTACTAAATCTGATGGAAGTTTGTCTTCTTTAGAAAACACTGCTTCCAATATTTTGTGGGAAATGTTCCGTGTAAAGCTACATATTTGTTAAGGAATTAAGATGTGAAAATAAAAAAAAAACCTTACCCAGCTTCTGAACCAGTAGCTGAGCTCTAACAAGTGCAAGACATAATTCCTGCTAAAGTGATACACAATTATTTTTTTGGTTCTGTAGTATTTTAACATGTATTCTCTGAAAAACCTGACTTCTTGTACCTGGACACTGGTGGAGGACACCTCACAAGCAAACAGGAAAGAGAATGAAAAATGAAAGTGATGAAGAGAGAGGAAAAAAATGGCATGGCCTCTCCAAGACCCAGGACAATCATGTCTCAGATTACATGGGAAAAATCACTGATGCCTGTGATTCAGTGGTGGTTCTCTTAGCTGAGCTTTAACAGAAGAGAGCACAAGTCTGAATGGCTGCAAACATTGGTCAACTTCATTTATGGCAAATTGCTAAGCTCTCCTATGAGTTTCCATAAATCTCCAGTTTGGAAATATGTATTTATGAAAGGAATGTTAATGCTAAATGCAGTGGAGTAAACAGCACTACAAAAGGAAGAAAAAAAGAAAAATATTCAAATTTGGTTTCATAAAAGAGCCAGACTGTGTACATTCAGTCTAACTAATTTTCTGAACCTACCAATAATAACACTTTCTCTACAACTCTTCTGGCACTTTCACTCAAAAACGAACTAGGTGCTAGCACTGGGAAACTACATCTTTTCATCATTATCTTTCGACTGTTTTAAACATCTTGCTTTCCCAAACCTACTGGCTCTAAAGTTACATATTCCCAACAGGTTAAATACTTATTTTTTGACATTAAAATACCTGTAACTGTGATACTGCCTGTGGAAAAAATCTGTAAGGTAGCTCTGAGAGATTTTATTCTGTAACACACGGCAGGATGAAGTTCTGGTTCATAACTAGAAAACAAAATGAAAAGTAAAAAAGAGAGACCTAGAACTGAAAAAATAAAAGCTTAAGAAGCATATCAGGACGAAAATTCTTTAAAATCCTACCGTACCTCGCATGAGGTCTGTTATTCTTCGTAAATTCTGGCAATCTGATCTCAAAGGGCATGTTGCACACTGCTAAAACATTCACCACTTTAAAATCTGTGAAAATTACCTTTTCAAAAGAGAGGAAAAAAAGACATTAAAAATTTACTTTACAGCAACTCAGATGTATGGGTTGCAGAAAAAAAAAAGACAATGGTACTACTTTGGATATTTTGATGAGTCAAAATTAAAACCTTGAGACTGATGCCTTTCTAACAGGCGTCTAAACAGTACTTAATGGACTCAGATCATTTACATTATCCTTCTGTGGTGGAGTAACTGCTGAACTAGATACCTCACAGTTGTATCATGGTCACTACAGCAGTATGGTTGTAGTGCAGTTTAAGAATGAGACACAGAAACAACTCAAACTGCTGTACTAAACACCTCCCCACTGAAAAGAAACTAAATTTAACAGCTCATGGAACATCAAAGTAAGCAGAGAAGAAACTTAAATATTGTTGCAAACTTCTTTAATGCCTTGTTGCTATACACCATTTTTATTAAAGCAAAGAATAAGACAAAAGGTGACAGCTGTTTTGCTTTAAATGTCCAGTGGCCAGTAAAGCAAACTGGTTTTCTACTCTGTAACTTTCTGAAACCCAACTCAAACTATTTCAGTTATTCTTTACCATGGACATTTTAGATGATGACAAAATAGCCAACAGACAACTGCTGTACAAAGAAACTGCACCGCTGAGAGGTCAGTGTTGGCAGTGCCACTGGGGAAACTTTTGCTCATTTTCTGAGATTGCCTAAACTTTAAATGGCCATTCTTCTTCAGTCTATACTTTTTAGAAAGATATTTAGAAAGAAACAACTTAGCCTTAGATCAATTTAATCTTCAAAATACAAACTGCTCACTTTATGATAAAACTTGGTGTGTCCACCCTGGAAGCACTGTGCACCTCACTGACTTAACATTCCATTCCAACTTTAGGAAGCTGGGTCCAAAGTACACATTTGTGACAGTAAGAGTGTCACACTTTTGCTGGGGTCTGATGCAGCATTACCAGCATAGCCTGCCACCACTGCCTTTATGTAATACAATCAAAAGGAGTCTCTCCCTGAAAACAACAGCTACTGTGTCTAATTGTCTGTCCCTAAACTGAACCTGTGTGTAAACAGCACAACAGACTATCAGGAAGTTTTAGAGTACCAAATCGTGTAATTTTAAGTCGTTCATGTTGCTGTTTTTCAACCCTTACTGTGAAATGCAAGTGGTGTTCCTGACTAGTAATGTTAATCCAAACCCAGATAAAAGAGGGTGTTTCCTGTCCTAAGTATTTTATTTGGCTTATTTCCAGCTGTGCTACATGACAGTGCAGGAACACTTTTTTCCCTCCCTAAGAGGCTCACACTTGCGCTTATTAAGATGGAAATGTATCTGCTATTCCACCAGAAATGAGTGAAAATTATGTTCAAATGACAGTAAAGTTTCAGTACTTTTTCCAAATAAATCTTCTGAGGTACTGTAAATTCTATCTAAGAAACATCTGTGGGTGGTTCATATATTAAACCAAATTTGTTGTTCATTATCCAGTGAAGAAGCACTACTCTGAGCTGCCAAACCAAACTGAAATCCACAAAACAAAACAGCTTCTCTTTAACCAGCATCTGGAAAATGTATACTGACACAAAAGGGGCATCTGAGTGAAAACATGCTTACTGCTAAACTGTTACGCTCCCTCTTCTTTGTTTCTTTCTAAAAAATGAACTAGCAGCATTGCTTGAGTCATGCAAGTCCTTTTACATCAGAATTACCTGAAAACCTAGTTTCTGTAGACTACGAGCTAATCGTCTGGCACCAAATTTAGCTTCCTCTTCACTAGAAAGGAGAAAGAAAAGAATCTAGCATTAACAGAAATAGAGTGAACAGCTGTACACACACACACCACAATAGGTACTCAGACTACAAAATGAATCATTATATAATGTAGCACACCAGCCATGATCTCATGGACAACCTTCCCTTTATCTGACTGTAAGTATTACATTTTAACTAGATAGACATTCAAATGGAGTCCTTCATGCCCGTTTGAAGAATATCTTGGTACTTGGCTCCAGCTGAAGTGAGACATGTTTTGGTCATACATGATTTTAAGTACCCTTACCGGATAAATAAGATCATGGGTAGTCTGGAGTTAACATCCTGAACAATCCTCTTTCATTTTGGAACAGAGATCATACACAGAAAGTATGCAAATTTACTGTTGTACCTTACCTTATCCTTACTTCAAAATGCAGACATGTCTTAAAGGAATTCAGCTGTTAAGAGTTTAGTGAGTCTCAGATGTATTTGAACTGAGTCTGCTTTTGCTTCTTTCCAGTCCCTCAACACTATAAAACTTGATTAAATTCAGGTGGGGTTTCGTGAAAAAATAAGTGATATCCTCAAGAAAGGTCATCCCTTCCCAAGTCTCAACTTCTAGGTAAACACACAGAATTCTTAAAGACTTCCCAAATCTCTTTAGGATTTTCTTAATAAGGTAGTTTTCCCTGCTGCTCTCCCAAGAAAGCTAAACTGATACTGTTTAAGATTTCAACACTATCTGAGGCAAACACTTCACGCAGAAAACTTCCTCCCAAATACGCAGCTTGACAAGGATCTTCATGTGATCCAGTGTGAGCAAATCTAACCAGTGGCAAGTACCACCTCTTCTTCATTTACAATGTCGTATTTTAAAATACACAAGGATCTAGAGCTAAAGAAAGAATCGTCATGAACTCACCTTGTGGCTCCTGTGCAAATAACTTTTCCTGAGGACCAAATTGTGGCCGTAATCCTAGGTTTCCTAAGCTTCATTAAAACCTTCTAAAAAAGGAAAGTGGAAAAATTGGAAATTAGCAGTAATTCAATTTCATACTGGAAAAAAAATTATCTGTTACCCAAATCAACTAAAGTTACACTAAAACTTCCTTTATTTTTGATAGTCTTGAACTGCTCGTTTATCTCTTTCAGTAATTAAAAAACCCTAGATCCTGAGAAGAGCAAAATAAGCATGAAATATATCAGCCAATGATTTGGTGTACACAAAATAGATTAAATTAAAGTATTTTTCACTGAATAAAAAGCTGAAAACCACGAGCACCATGCTGATTTTTTTTCTTATTACAGTGAGTTGACATTGCTGACTCCATATCAAGATATATTTTCTTGACACAGACATCAAATTTTGGGAGGCAAAACAGACCCTGAGGTGTAAGAGGGCTCATCCCAATATTCACCTCACTACATGCTGTTTCCTGAGACAGCATTTCATCACTCCCATTACTCCACATGTAGTGTATTACTGACTAAATACCTACCACAAGAGAAATAGAGAAATAAAATTTTGCTTTTCTCTATCCGCCATACACAGGTATCAGGCAGAAGAATGTTTAGCTTAAGGAACATTTCTAAAAACAGATAATTGAGGTATGCTGAATCTCTTACCCCAACATCACGCTTGTATATCACATTTGCTCCCTCTAATGCAATCTTCCTCAAGTTTAAATGACATCTTGTTCTAAAAACACACACTACATTTGTGATTAAAATGTCCAGTGCAACATCACTGTCCGCATCCATTGGGGTGAATTACAACTCAGTTTTCTCACCAGCTCACCACGAAGATCACATCCTGAGAAGCAAAAATGACAAAAATTAAACACACCAATAGCAATCTGCCTATTAATGCCACTGTATACATTTGCCCCTTAAAAGAGACAAGAAGCAGAAGTGACTACACTCTGACTCACTTAACAGTGTGATGGGAGGGTGAGTGTCTACATCCTTTGTGCTAGAAAATAGGAGGTAGCTTGTTCAAAGCCATGTTGCCAGACTTAATAGAAATGAAGTGCATAGACATTATATATATGTGTAAAAGAATATTTTAAATTGCCAGTTAAATATGTTACAATTCTTACCAAGTATATTAGGACACTGTAAAGATTACTGAAACTTCTTCCATAGCTCCAGTGGATAACCTTTCCTCAGCTCATTTGAGGATGTCATTAGACACCTCAGGAAAATGCACTTCTCTGACTGAAGTTGATAATTCTGAACAGTTTGACATTTGTGTTGGAATGGATGAGCCTACAAATAACTTTGAACTAACACAGGTTACACAAACTGCAGTCTGTAGACAGCCTGCTGCCACAGTTTTCCCATCTTCATCCAGCACTCTTGGCCTATCTTTCCCAATAATAGCTTAAAGCAAACTATACAAAATGGTGGCAGCAACAGCCTGGGCTGACCCTCTGCACTGCCCACAGGAAAGCATTGTCTGGGCAGAGAGAAATCGAGTGTTTCTGAGGAAAAGCACGGGTAACTGAAGGCACAGGATGGCCACCCAGTGCATGTACTGCAAACCTAAGGCACCCAGGAGGCATCCAGGCTGCCCACGCACATCAAAGGCGACACTCCTTACACACACCTCAACTGGGAAAAAGAATCCTAACACCAGGAGTTGGGCTATCACTCACCCCAGCCCAAGAACACCCGATATCTCTTCAGTAACCATACAAAGCCAAGACAGCAGACATCTCAAATAGATCTCAGGTGAAAAAAAGAAGAGGGGAAAAGAATAAGATCATTGGTATACAGTGAAAAGGACTTACATAAAAATTTTAGCAGTACTCCATCCAAAATAAACAAAAGGGAAAGCAAAGAATGAAATCAAAGAAAATATGTCACATATGCGAAATGCTTCACATGGTCATTACCATGGAAGAAGTAGGACACCATGCATCAAGAACAATAACATACCTAAGAGACCATAAATATTTATATCACTTTAAATGTTTTGGCCTTATGTTCCATATTAGAAATCTTCAGGATACAATACTGATGTTATTATCAGTATTTCCATCTGACTACAACTCCCTAAACATCATGCCATAGTCTGTAATTGAGAACTCAAGGTGCATCTTTGACTACCACTCACTGACAATACAGAAGTAACAAACTACATGGCAGATGTGCACAACGTACTGGGTCAGCTGCTGTGGTGGTCACTGCTTACACTCTGCAGCTTGTTTCCTGCTGAAAGAATTATTCTGTAATTGTTGGCTTGTCCAGTATAAGAAAAGGCAAGATGGATGATAATACAGAAAAGAAATGAAGAAACAGCAAGAAGAAAACAGAAAAACCAAAGGTTATGTGTGGGGGTGGAGGAAATGCAGGAAAAGAAGAGAACAAACAGTAACTAATTAGTACTCCCAGATCCCTTTTTTATCTTCTTTATTGAACCAAAAATTACATGAATCCTCAAAGTTAGAGATTACTTATCCCATCTGGTTTTGATGGACTACTACAGATTGGGCAAGTAATTTATGGCACCAGATCCAAAGATAGCACATGTGCAGATTTTGAATGGCATGCAGGCAGGGCCATCACGGAGCTGGAACCCATGGCATTTTCAGAGAGGCATTTGTTTTCCACCCTGGCTCCAGCTCCCCGCTCTTGCTGAGTTCATTTACTGGAACCCAGGAAAGATTGTCAACAAGATACCTCCAATCAGTAGTGTCTCCTAATTGTCAGCAATCGCCTGCTGGCACACTGAGCCTCTACATTCTGAAAGAACACCACTATCATGCATAACACCCTTGAAAGGTTGCTAACATCTAAGCACACCACAGTACCGTATGATAATGTCCCCATAAAATATGGCTTATCTTAAAAAGATCCAGGGAGAAAAGTCACATGCTCATTCAGAACAAAGGAAAAAGTGGTTGAAAAGAGAGGAAAATTACAATTTAAAAGGAAAAGATCTATTATTAAGGCAAAAAGGCGGCTGTGGAGCTGTCAGCAAGGATGTTTTCAGCAATTACAATGTATCTTGGTTAGAAGTACAATCTACTTGCATAGATTTTAAGGGGACAAAAATTACACAGATTACAGTGGTATACCCTTATTTTAATTAGCCATGCTCGGAAAGCTCAAGAAAACAGACACTAAGAGAGGGGCTTTTTAATTTGAAATTGTATATATTATGGCAATGATTTCGAACACACCCATTCCTATCAAGCATACAAATACAAAGTTAAAACTTTTCCAAGGCACGGTTTGGAAAGATTGGGTAAACCAAAATGTTTCTAGGCTTGGATACTTGTGATCAAGCAGTAAGCAAGAGTAACCTATCACAATCTTTGACTTAAGCTTTCATTTTAATGTCTCACACCTTACCTACAACAAAGAAAAAAAATAATCTAGAGGAAGATGTCCTGTTACCTTTCTTTGGGAAGCCTCAAACAACTTCCAATTCACAGGAACCATGAGAACAAGAGCAAGTTAAACTTTTTAAAAAAATAAAAATACATGGACTACATCAAAAAAATAATAATCTGAGGAACATGTTTACAAAAAAGGTCTAACAATGTTCAAGAAAGAAAGATGTTCTTATTTACACCTATCTCCAGCAGCATGACCAGCTGGAACATTCTGATCCTCCTCTTTCCCAGCTGTCTCTGGTATTCTCTGCTATTCATACACGCTACCGGAGCACCGACTGTTATTTCCCAAAACCTGAATTTCTGCAGTTCTATATCTTTTCTGCAAAATGGGGAAAATAGGGCTCCTTACATATAAGCCTATTTATATTCCATACTTATGCAGTTACACTTGCAGAACAGAGGTTAAGTGGAAACCAAACATCTGGTTCTTTCCAGTTCAGGATTTGCAAATGCTTAAGTTGATTTTATTGAGCTCAGCTTGGGTTTTGTTGATTAATTCTGCCCTTTGAAGGTTCTCTCATCTGAACTGTAGAATTTTGGCAGTCTAAATCTCATTTCCAAAATGATGTTTTGCCAGCTAATGCTAATTTAATAATAGGTTAAATTTGAAAATAATTTGTCTACATGTACAGCATTTCTTTTAAATGATGTACTTCATCTGACTTTCTCCAACATAAGAAACTAGCTAACTTTGATTTCAAGTTGTTTCGCACCAGCGTAACACAATCTAACCCAACAGAGGGAAGAAGTTCAAATATATCTCTGCAGAAGTTTGCATTATTTTGTTTTATTGGGGAAATTTTAGAAGATTGTTCTTGCTTTTCAACATAGATTTCAGGGATACATCTGGAATATTACCCTAGGAGAAAAAAACCAAACCAAACCAAAAAAAAAAAAAAAACAGGAAGGAAAAAAAGTAGTTGGATTTAGCATGATTGTGAACACAAAAAGAAAAACAACAACAAAAGCTAATGCAAGGATATTTGACACTGTAATGTATCCTACACTAGATACACTAGAAACTAGAGAAACTCCACAGAATGAGAAATACTTTGGAGGGAGGAATGAACACAAAAGTTCTTAAAGCATTACCTATACATCCACTGTTAGAAGTATGGACATACTATTTTAGATGCTCTATAAACACACATGAAGACAAAAGGCCCTGCACTGAAATCTTACAATCTAAAAAAAACCAGCACTCTGTCTTCAGAAAGTTCCAAACCAACCACAGCACCATCATCAAAGAAAGAGGAAAGGCACTTGGGATGGGGTATATAAACAAAGTATTATTTTAAGCTCTTGACTACCTTTGATCCAAGAAACTCAGAGCTATAAAGGTAGATGGGGGATATCTAACAATGGTTATGTTAATGTCAGAACAGTTTAATAAACACCTTTTTCACCAGCAGTCTAAGTATAAGCAACTTCTACTGGTTATTTTTAACCTTTCTCCAAAGCAGTTCACAAACTGACCAGCTCCACAAGCAAGTCCAACAGCCCAGCTGAAGGGATATTGATCATTACTGCATCAGTAGACATTTGTCAAACTAATGCCTGAAAGGCATCTTTGAAGAAGTTAACATGAACCTCTGCAGGATGTTTCCATATGGGAATGGAGAATAAATAAAGCCTTTCAGGAATGGGGAGAGTTGATTACATCCTTCCACTGAAGATGTACTTTTAAAGATTTATGTTCAGCCCCTCAGAAAACAGGTCCATATGAAACGTTGGAGGTGACAGACCTCTGAAATCTGCTTGAATCCTTAGACATAATACAGCCACAGTGGCAGGTGAATGATTCCCTGAAACCAAGAGCAACATATGGATGTGTAGAACATCCTCTGGTCCAAACAACTTTTTTAGTTACTGAGCCAGTGGGGCAAGCTTTTACTTTCTGTTGCAATGGCAAGTTAAACTGTGCCTAGAGCAAAAGGCCACCTTGAAGCCACTATTCTCACCTTTCAGGATTTGCACAGTCATGACTATTTATATTTTGGTGGAGAAAATTTTCAGATACAAGCAAAGCCAGTATCAAAGCAGGGATTTGTTCAATTAGATCAATGCACAGAATGATAATATCAGCTATACCATAAGCAAGTAGGACCTCAAACCTGCTGTCAAATCTCTTGGATAAGCCTACTGCATCTCCGTGGGGTCATACAACACAAATTCATTTGCAAGAATAAAACCAAAGAGTGTAAAGAGCAAGACAAGAAAGCATATTTTAAATAATTAATAACAGGCCATTTTCCTCAAATCTTTCTCTCATCAAAAGGTCCATTCATATTCAAAAAAAGATGCGCTTGAACTCAAGTTTGTGCCATCTTTCCCTCAGAACATCCAGGAATGCCTGAATGATAAGCATTAAGAAGAGTCCTTTTGGTCTTTAAAATATGTGGAAAATCATCATATGCATGACAAAAGTCTGAAACAAGTTCAGTGGCCATTCCAATTCGATGAAACGTCGTAAGAAAAGTAAACATGTTTAGCTGTAACACAATATTTTAAGGCAACTGGTAAGCTTCTCACCCCCTCCCAGTCAAACATTTTTACCATTTGCGCGTCCTAGCTGAGGAAGCACGAGTACCCTTCCTATTCCCGCTGCTGGGAATCTCACTCAAAGCCCTACATGCACCAGCGTCACAACGCTCTGGTCAACAACTAGTTCTCCCCGCTCAACCCCAGCGCGAAACTTCTGCGGCCGGCACGGCACAAACAAAGCGCAGGCAGCAAGGCGGCCTGGCCCCGCCGGGCTCCGCCGCTCGGCAGCGCCGGCTTCTGCGGGCATCGGCCGCCGCAGGGCACGGGGCCGCCACAAAGCCCTCGGGGCCGGGCGCGGGCTGGCCAGGCTAGTCGGGGAACGGGCCGTTCCCCCGCAGGATGCCCTGCCCCTTCCTCTCCCTCCCTGCCCCGGTGGCCCCGGCCACGCACACCCTCCCGCCCCGGGCGCGATCGGCACCGCGGCGGGAGGCACCGGGAGGGCCGCGGCGAAGCTGGGGAGGGCCCGCGCCGCCTCCCTCACCTCGGCCGGGCAGGGGCGGCGGCGGAGAGGGGCGGGACGCGGGGGCCCAACGGCGGCGGCGGCTCCTGCCGGGCAGGGCCCGCGGACCCGAGACGCGGCGAGGGGGAGGAGGAGGAGGAGCGCGGCCCGTCGGCGGGTGGCGGCCGTTACCGTGCGGGCGGGCGGCCGGGCGGCGGTCGGGGCAGGGCAGGGCAGGGCGCAGCGCGGTGCCGGTCGGTGGGTGCCGGTCACCCGGCGGCGTTCCGGGTGCTGGGCCGACTCCCCGCGACAATAAACATCCCCCAGCGCCGCGGGCATAGACGCGGCGCGGCTAGAGCGGCCGCCGGAAGTCACGGCGGCGGGAGGGAGGGAGGGGAGGAGGGGAGGGAGGGGGCCGCGCTTGCAGGGCTTCCGCTGTCGTCCGCCGCCCCCGGAGGCCCGGGTGCACCCCGGGACGGGCCCGCGGTGCGCCGCTCCTCACGGAATCACAGAGCGGGTCATGTCGGAAGGGACCACAGTGGGTCATCTGGTCCAGCCTCACTGCTCAAGCAGGGTCGTCCCAGAGCACATGGCTCAGGATTGCGTGCGGACGGTTCTTGAGTATCTCCAGTGAGGGAGATTCCACACCCTCTCTGGATAACCTGTTCCAGTGCGTGGTCACCTGCACAGTAAAGAAGTTCTTCCTCATGTTCAGCTGGAACTTCCTGTGCATCAGTTGCTGCCATTGTCTCGTGTCCTAAAGCTTGTAAAACTGGTAACAGGCTTCAGCTCGACCATGTCTCCCCTTTAGCTTGCTACAGCCCCCTTGGTCTCTGGCTTGGCCGCTCCACACGTACTCTGACTAAACCGAGTGGTCAGCGTTGGTCTGACAGAAGCCAGCAGGCATTAGAGCTCACAGCAAGAGCACGCTGCCAGTATTCCTGCTCCATACATGCCTGTTGTACTGCAGCAGGGCTCTGGTCACTGCCTCTTGTCTTAAAAATTATTTGAATTTTTTTTTTTAATTTAAAGTGACTTTATTTGGTATTGAAGGGATAGTCCACAGCAGTAAACTGTGGGAGTTTGGTGCATGAGCAGGCTGCTCACTCCAAGTGAAAAAAAGATATGAGCAGGTGACTGAAAAGTCTCAAATATGCCCACGTCCCTTGAGTTCTGTGAGGCCCTCAGTACTTTTTTTTGTGATTCTAATGTTCAAACAACTAAAGTAAGACTGCTGTTTTGCACTCTTTCGATATGCAGATTGTTTCATCCTTGCAAAGTGAGCACATGGTGCACACTTAGACAAGAGACAGAAGGGGACATGTGGACACTGGGAGTGCCTGGGATGGCACTGGGTCTCTCTGTCCAGGAAAGTCCTCCAAATTTGGCACTGTCCCGCCTGTCTGTCTATAGGGAGTAGAGCCCGTGATGAACTGCTTTTCAGGTACACTTATATTTTCTCTTGGAAAAGCTGTTGTGCTTCACTTGGGAGCCCAGGAATGTGCCTGCAATGTGGCCCATTAAGGACTCACCGCCCCGACGGACAAATGAAATATATGTCAAGTTGACTTCAGATTTATAAAGAACATTGTTCTGTATATGAAAATTATGTATATATATTTATATGGGTGTACTGCAGTGTATTCACTGTATTGACAATTTTCTGAAACTGAGGTTCTGTAATTAGTACTTTGGTTATATGATGTGGTAGCAGAATAGCTTTAATTAGGATAGAAAGAACAGTATGAAATTTAGATTTTGAATTCTTTAGAGTTGGCATGTTTTCTTCTGCTAGATTCAGTTTAATCTTTGAAATGCGTGACTAGGTTCGCTTGTCAAGAATAAGTATTTCAAGTTCTCACTTCAAATCAGCTGCGAGTAGACGGTTTCTCTCTCCTATTCGCAGGCTGGCTGCACACCGGCGTGTGACAGCGCTGCCACCCTGTGGCTTCCTATAGACACGGATCCACGCGGAACCCACCGCCTCCGGGTGAATACAGGCAAGCGAGGCAAGGTTTTGGAAACCAGGATTCTGAATTTACCATAGTTCAGTAACTATGCACGGTATATCCAGCATTTTTACAGAGTGCCTTAAGGCTGGTTTTGTTCTTTATGAGCTTCAGGCTCTGAGTCATTACAATTACACAGTTAAGTGGGGTAGAGTGTTGTGATGTCTTCACTCTGACAGTTCTTTCAGGTTCTGGATGGCTGTATCACAACAGATGCTGATTTGTTTTTTTTTCTGAATAGCTGATCACATCTGCAAGTTATGAAGAAAATCTTTATAAACCCTGATTTTGCTTGAATTTGGCCTAAGCTTTTGTTTTTTCAGCATAACCTTAAAGGTTTATAGAAATTCAAAACAAAGTGTCTGCAAGCACACATTACCACTGTCTGTCTCCACATGCTTACTCTTTTCAGGGTAAAACTTTTTCTAGCACATATTCCTCAGAATTGTGCAGTCATTCCTGGATGTTAAGAAAATTATTTTTTCTGATGAAGAGATGAACACTTACCATTTCAAAGTTTTGACTGCTTTGTCAGCCTGAGCTTTTCCTGTTTAGACTAGAACGTTCTGAAGATTGCATCTTTAGATATATATTTGGAAAATGTGCAAATGTAAGCAAGTAGCTATGATCACATTAATGTGGAATGCAAATAAGGTGATTGGGCACCTACCTAATTTGACTTGTAAGTTTATCAGTTGTGCTGCAATTTTATTCTATACCTATATAGTTTACAAAACTGGTTGTCCTATCCTTGCCTTCTCCCCTTCCTGGTCTCCATTCCTCCATGCAACTCTATCTTGGCTGCATGGCTTCCTCTACTAATATGACTGAGATGCCAAGGATCTGGATCTTCATGAGGTTCTAACTTACCAGCTGGCTGTATGGCATCAGACAGAGAAGGCACAGAGGCCATTTCTGACACTGTCACTTCCTTAATACATGATTCCATTTTTCTATGCCTTTATTTTACAGTCCGTTGTTTGGAAAGTAAAGAGGAGATGGAGGTGTGGGGAGGGTGTTTCCTGTGCTTGAACATTTCTGCAGCATGGAATCATGGGCTGCTTGGGAGTATCAGTAATAGTGCAGTAAAAACAAGGTAACTGAACTTTAGGACACTGCACATGTTTTTTGTTCAGTAATTACAGCAGTGAGACTGAAGATGCAATTTCGTTGTGTTGTTATTCAGCAGTAACTGCAGGTTTCTGTAAAAGGAAATTTCTCATCAGACTGAAGCAAATGCTTGGTTATCTGGAGTTTTCTATTTTTACAGGATTAACTTTCAATCAGATAAGATCCTGTGCAAGGTAGACTTGGGGAAGTGTAGGGGGGAGAGAAGAAAGCTGGATGGCCCCCTGAGGCAGCCCACAATGAAGGCTAGCTGGAGAGTTTTATGCAGCTGTGTTGTAAATACTGTGATGTCTGAGTGGAAGACTGCATTGAAGTATTCGTGTTTGAAGAGGAAGTACCTAGGACCAACCAGTGGTTGTGGATCTTCCATGGAAATGACCTTGTGTGAAATGGTCATCAGCTGCAAACATGATACTGCAGGTTAATTATGAGACATCTCTCAGGGTGGCAGCCAGCAAGAAGTCTGTCAGGAAAGAAATCCTTTGCTCCAGGGCTTAGTTTATCAGGTGAAACAGTAAACTCAGCTGTACCTTCTCACACCTCTCTGATGATGTACAGTATGATATCTTATGCCAGCACTGTTAAAGTTACCTCCCTGCTGTAAGTGGCACTTATACCAGCTCACAGAATTCAAACATTCTGTTTAATTTTATAATATATATTGTTTTATATGTTTGTTTATAGAAAAGATAAATATAGTTTCTACATAGTATGTAAATATTTATGTCACATTTTTATAGTGTGTGTATATATATATTGCATAGTGTGTATATCTATATATTGCATAATATATATTGCTAGGTACACTATTTAATATAAAATAAGCATATTAAGAAAATGGTGGTGAAGTACCCACCATAAAAGTCAAACTATCTGAATGAGCCTTTTCTTTAGTAAACTTTACAATGATTTAATACATATCTGTAGTTTCAGCCTCTGTGACTGACTGGTATTTACAGATTATGCATACTGACTTCTGTTGGCAGTAAGAGAGAAGCATGGTGAAAGTACAATCAGACGACTGAGTGTGAGGGAAATGAGGAAGAGAGATTTGTGGGAAGATAACATCGGTTCCTCAGCAGCTTCCCTGCAGTGCTGTATCTGTAGCCAAACTGGGGGTGCTGGCCTCGACTCCTCCTGTCCACCTTGCTTCCTACCCCAGCAGAACGATGTTAAGCATGTACAGACAGCACCTACTGGCTGTCTGAATTCTTCCCATGGACTTAAGTAGAGGAATATCTCAATTCCATATCTTGGGATGAGGTTAACTTAATGCTAATTGGCAATGGTGAGAAAGAGATACTATGAGGGCATATGTCAAATGTTGGTGTCAGGGAACTCACAAGTCAGGTAGAAAAGGTACTGCAGAGCTAGTAGCAAATGAACAGAGGTTTTCAATGTCGTAATTTAGGGTATAATATTGTTTAAATCTCATGTTAGGTTTGTTCTTGAACTTGGCCTCTTGCTTCTAATGATCTTTAGTTTTCATATGTATTAGTTATGAGATACAAATAGCAAACAGGGTCCCCACTAAGATTTTTTGGCCCATAAAAGAAGAAAGCAGCTTGATCTAGAAAACAGGTGAGAAGAGCATGAGACTGAGGTGAGACAAAGGCATCAAGTATCTCAATTGCTGTAGCTTCTAAGGCTTCAGTGACACTGATAAATAAAACAAGGCTGAGGCTTATCTTTCTTTGTGCTTGGGTTTTAGCAGGATCCTTGCTATGCCTTTGGCCTGACTTTTCCCCAGAAAGTATCCAAGCATGGTTTTGGAGTAGCATATGCCAGGGACTGTTCTTAACCTCTGGTTAGAGGAATAAAACTCAGGTATGTGTGGATGTGACCCCAGCCACAGCACTGACTGTTGGAGCCAGAGCATGGTCCATAGCCTGGTTTATCTATTCTAGTAAGTGTAGATGTAGATATAGATATACAGCCTGAGAGGATCACTCCCTACACCTTACTGATTCCTATCTTTGTACTGAGTTCAAAGAGCAAACATCCCTGGTGATTTCAGTGTGCCTAGGAGAACAGCCTACGGGTTTGTGCACCAGAAGAGCTGGTGCCCTAAGCCTACTCCAAACTTACGTGTGAACCTTCAGCCAGTCATTTGTCATCTCTTTTTCTTCTCATCTGTATAATGATAGCGGCCTCCTGTAGAAAAACATTTGGTCATGAGGGGACAGCCAAATGCTGCAACTCCTGTCTTCTATGTACTTTGTGTATTGACTCTGAGATGCCAAGAGTGTAAAAGTCCCTGTGTAAGAAAAAACCAACATGTTATCAAGCGAGGAAGAACTGTTCCCGTTCTGGTCAGCTCGGCCATCAAAAAGCATCACAGGAAACAGGATGCTGAAGCGAGAGGCTGTGCTGACACTTCGATTGCTTGTGCCACATGATGGTCTTTGCCTCATCCCTGTCAGGGGAGGGAAGTGCTGCTGCAGCAGCCTGGGAAACCATCCAGGGACAGTTATCTGTATGAGCACATCCCTGGGAACACTCTCTGCCTGTGCCCACTCCTCCTCCCCTGCTGCTGCTGTGCAGGCTTTCACAGATGTTCCTCCCAGAAAAGGCAGCTGCAGCTCTCAACATCCCGGTTTCCATCTCCCCGGTGGTCTGGCTCCACCCGTCTGTGATGGAGCTGCTGATAGTTCCTCCCTTCCCTAACCCATCCTGCCTCAAGGACTGAGCTGCAGTAATCAGAGGAAAAAGAATTATTCTATGCCTTTTTCTCCCTTTCCTCTGGTCTCCTGGCTGTGTAGCTATACCCTTGATTTCTTTCCCTAGTGTTTCTGATCCTTGTTTCTCAAACAACTTGTAAACAACCAAGAGAAAACTCAAGACTGTAGATAATCCATATTTACAGTTGGATATAGTCTTATAGTTTACATGGCAGCCTGAAGTCTAAATAAGGATTGGGGTTTTTTTCTTTGCTCAAGGAAAAGGAGCTCTTAAAATTTAAAGTGAAGGAAGGATTTGCACTGGTTTTTATTTTCTTGCTTTTGTTATGATCTTTTTTTTCTTGCAAGAAGGTTTTGAGGGTGGTGTAACTGAGCGCACGCACTCGCATTGGCTTGAAAACGCATTTCATCTGTTTACAAGTTTCAGTTTAAGGGCAAAACCCTAAGGCAAGAAAATGCGTCATCCCTGCACTGTTGTGACCCTAGGGTATGTCCATGCCGCATTTGGGAAATGGGATGACTGCCTGCGTGGGCCTACTCAAAGTCAGTTTTATACCCGGAGACACCAGTGTCTGAAGTGAACTGAAGAAAAATCAGTTACTTGCAGAACTTTTCTGGGTTTGCAGTCTGCTGGCAACCGTCCTCTCAAAGGTAACGTGTGGCATTTCCCCATCCTTCCTGGAGCACAGCTTTTAGGTCAGACCTATGACATCTTCTCAGGATTGCAGAAATTCCCCAAGCTGTAATACATCAGTGACTTTACAGCACTAGTGACAAAAAAGTGCCATTATTACTGGTTATGCCACTTCCCATCCATGAAGTATGCTGGGCTGAAGAGCATGAAGCAATCTGTGGTTGAATAGTGAGCACAAGATGGTGGGTCTGCATTTGATAGCACAGCCTTAATATGGGAATGGTCAGTGCTACGTGGGCCAGCAACGGACATGAACAATTTGAATCTGGCTGCTGGGAGAAATTCTGTATGGAGGTTTTTCCAGGTGTGTATATACATGGAAATTACAGGATGCTTGGTTGTTTGCTGCTACAAATTTCAATTTCATTGAAATTAAAATTCATGTCAATGTAATTGAAATTTCTTTTGTAATCCTGTCGCTTTTGGGAGACTGTGAGTGTTAATCTGCATTCAGATATCCAGACAAAAATGAAAACATCCTGCAATTTCATCAGATTATACCCTCCACTTGTACACCAGATATCTGTAAGTTTTGTTCTCTTTTAGAAAGTTTATTACCTGCAATTAACTAATGTGTTTTGCATATTCTAAATTTTTTTTACTGCAAATTATAATGAGAGATAATGACAGCAGGGTTTCAGCACAAATTGTCTTCTAAAAAATATATGTAACTTGTTAACAAGGAAGCAAGTTTTTTTCAGGCAGACACAACTGAGGGGTCATAAATACAAATACTTCAAGCAAAACTGTGCTTGTGATCTTATCACTATGTTCAGGATTCAAACCAGCTTCCCTACAGAAGAAACCACACAGATTTTCTGTCTTTTATTTTCTGGGGTGAGTTGGGAATTTTGACCTTGGAGGCACTTTGAAGAATAAGCTATCTTGCACATGTTCTCCTTATGCACCTTGAAGTTTGAGGGCACGACCAGCACTGTGGCCTTGCCGCCCCAGTCAGCGCCCAGAGCAGCACGGCGGTTTGCAGGTGTCTGCAATGTGGGTTCACTGCTATGCCGATGCTTCAGGCTGGCAGATTTCCGTCCCAGTGAGGGGATAAGATAAGCCTAAAAGGTATTTTCTGTAAGACCTTACAGACTGTGAATGCTTCTGCGAAGCGGTACAATGTCAGCACCAAATCCAGGAGCCTGAGCACTGAGTCAGCACTGCAAATAAAGGATTTGCTAGTCTCTAGCTGAATTGAAAAATGGTAATGAAGTAGCTGGGTGAAACTGGTTTCTTTACAAAGAAACAAACAAAAAAGAATACTAGTATTAAAATCAAATGGAACTAAACTACTTTTATAGAGTTCTTATCTTAAAACACGTAGGTCCATAAGCAAGTTTTCTATGAACTTGTATCCTGTGACTGAAGCAGTGTTTGGAGCTTCATCTACAGCTGACATTCTGCTCTGTATGCTCTGCTATCTAATAAAGGCTGAACTGATATTGAAGCCCTTCCTTCAGCTGCAAAATTTATAGACTTTTTCTTTACTCAGCTGCCTGTTTTCACACATGCAAAAAAAAATTAAAAATTATAGTAACTTAGTTGTCTTTGAGACCTCTGTCAAATCTAGCTGAAATCAGGCAATGAATTCAAACATTACTAGGAGGGAATGTATACACTCACACAGCTGCATCTACGTCCATGTAGAAACAGAAAGATAAACCAAGTCAACTTTTTTTCCACATGAAAAAGGGGTATAAGTATATTTTGGTAAATATTAAAATGCATCACTTTGTACAGAAATGCAAGAAAGCAAAAAAAAATATTTTCTTTAAAGTCATTGACATCAATATTTAAACCTGTTCCCTCTTTTTCTTAGCACATTTGTGAGTTCCTTTCAAAATCATCAATTGCTTCAGTCAGACTAAACATACATTTTCTGTTTGCAAATATTTTGCAGTAAAATTGCACTCAGCAGCAGGGTAGAATAATTTCATTCATTGTTCTCCTGAAGTGTGTGGTAGAACTCTTAATTCATGTAAGAAACTTGGGCTGTTGAAGCCAACTGCCAGCACTGTCAGGTCTGTGCCCTTACACAAGAGGTCAGTGGACCAGGAGGTCCCAGCCACATAAATGCCTCTGGAAAATATGTTCATTGTGTTCAAAATTGAAATAAAGCCACTACTTGTTTTACAGTCAGAGTAAAGTCATTATTTACCTTTCTGTGTACTGCTGGTTGCTTTTATTTTTTTTTATTGTTGCTTTTTTGTTTGTTTGTTTGCTGCTGAACTGTTGCTCAGAGGCAAGGACTGAGCAAGGTGCAGGATGTTTGAGGAATAGTTTAGTCCTCAGGAGGCTTGCAATGTAGACTGCTAGATAAAGTGAACAGCAGTATGAGAAGAATGGTGTCTACTGCCAGTGTGTACACAGTAAGCATCTTCAACACTTACTGTTCCTGCAGCTTTTGGTACATGGTTACTGCTGTGTTCCTCATGTTTTATGGGGTACCATTGTATTTCCCCCTTCCCTTTCTTCAGTGCTGTATTTCAGGTGGCGAATGAAAACTGCATATGGTTCTTTAGGTGGGAAGATGCTGAGTGCAGTTAGCAAGCATTGCAAGGCAGGGTGGCAAAGAAGCATGTGTTAGAATATTCAAAATTTGATTCAATTTTATGCATATCTCAGATGCATATCAATTTCTGCTTTCTAGAAGGAAATCAGCACCTCACTATGAATCTTGACCAGGCATTAATTAATATGGATTTAAGTTGAGATTTTGAGTGGTTAAATACAACGGTTAGTTTCAATTCAGTGAATAAATCTAGAGGTTAAAATGTACATTTGCTCTATCAGTCATCTGCCCTTAGCTTAAAGCTGGGGGCCTCTATTCTGTCTGCCTTTAACAGACCAGCAATTCCCACTGAATTTACCAGTGCCTGTGGCAAAGAAATCAGCAAATCAGCCTGTTCAGCTGTGGTTACCAGAGTCGTTCGTCTCTTCAGCAAAAGCTGTGTCTGTTCAGGGTCTGTGTGTGGCCGCCAAGTCAGTCAAGCCCCGGTGTGTAACTGCGCGTCTCACCTGGCGCAGTCCCGTCCACAGCAGTGAAGTTGCACATGGTTAGGCCAGGCGCAGAGGTCTGTTTTTAATTGTGTGGGATGGAGATAAAGCTGTGCAAAAGTGAAATTAAACAGCTCTCCCTTTCAAAACCATTAGGATGATACAGCAGGGCCTGGCCCTTTTCATAATGAGGGCCGAGATGTTTGCACAGCCCTCGGTTCACAGCGAGCTACTTTAATTAAACCTAACCTAGCCCACGCATGAACCCGACTGGTGAATTTGGGTCGCCTGGAGGACGCGCCACCTCGTCCAGTTATCTCGGGGGAAAGTGGGGGATGAGAATAAACACAATCCAGTCTGCACGGATGCCCGGAGCAGCTCAACACCGGCCTGTGGGGTATATCCGGGGGAAGAAGCCCCCGGGAGGGTCTGTGGCCTCCGCGCTGCCTGTGACCGCGCCCCGGGCCCTGCCACCGGCCCCCGCAACTAGCGGGGACGGAGGGTTTGGTCTGGGGGACGGCCCTGCAGCCCCTGCTGCCCCTCTCCTGCTTTCGGCAAGAAAGTACCCAGGTATCAAACGGAATCGAGGGATGGTATTGAAAGAGCAAGTGAGGCGGAAATTTAAAGCCCCTCTGCTAATAATAACAGTATAAATAACCGAAGACATCTTGTAAACAGTGCGGTCATAACCCTGAAACATTAAACAGCGCGGTGGGATCTGGCGCATCAGCTGCCGGCGGCCGCTGCCGGTGCAGGGGGAGCGCCCCGCACTCCTGTTTATCTCAGCCTCATCTCCCACGGGCACGCTGATCGATAGAGAGGAGATGTTTAAGTTAAAAATTCTCGGCGCTGAGGACCGACTGTACTTCATCAATAGATCACTGCTCCTGTCCCCGCGGAGCGGAGCGGCCGGAGCGGCGGGGGCGACTCCCGCAGCGCCCGGGCGCCGGGCTGCGGAGCCGGGCCGGGCTCCCGCGGTGAGCTGCGGACCCAGTCATCCCCTCCCCCAAGGGTTTGCTCCAGGTCTTTAGCTCCGGGGAAGCAGACCTCCCGTGGCCCGGGGTGGAGAGGCGGGATCCCCGCAGCGCGGCCGCTTCGCGGAGCGGCGGAGCCGGCGGAGGCTCAGTCCTTTCCCCGCCGAGCCCGAGAGTCTCAAACGAACACTTAACACCGCTCTGTGTTCAGTAGAAAGGAAGGTTTATTCACAGAAATAGAGCAGAATCTGCTTGAAGAAAATATATCTATATATCTTTAAGGTGAATTACTTCATAGAGATGACTGTCAAAGTCAGTTTTTCTAGGCATCTACATATTTCACAGGTCTCAGACAAAAGATACACGCGTGGTAGGTTTTGTTTGATCTCTGTCTTTTCTCTAGTAGCTCTTGAACCAGCAAGGCTGTGGTTGCAGGACACTCGACTGTACACGCATTTAATAAAGTTAAATAGAGTCAGGATCTCTCAGGGTGGATGGAGTCTTTGCTAGGGCACATTTGGTCTCCTCTGCGCCGGGAGAGCGGCTCTCCCCGTGGCTCTGCCCGGGGCCCGGGGCAGCGGCGGGGCCGCGGCGGGTCCCTGCCCGCCCCGCCGCCCGCTCCACGGCCACGCCGGGACGGACGCTGCTGGCCTGGCCGCGGGGCTCAGGATGCTGTCGGGCCGCACAAGCGGTTTGTGTTCACCACTTCTTTCAGGTCACTCTCGGGTTTGCCGGCTACCATAAAAGGCCAAGTCTGTAGCCAGGAAAAGACACGGGTGGGAAGGGGGTTACATATGGAGAAATGCACATTGCAACGCTCATATCACCAGCGGGTCCGGCTCGGGAGCGTCCGGGGGGACTGAGCCCGGCATCCACCACCTGAGTCCACTTCGGGCAGCGCCCAGCGGGGCTCAGGCTCAGTTGCCGCTGCCTTCGGCAAGGACCCTTCTGCCTTTCGCCGGCGGCTGATGCCGCTCCGCCTCACAGCCCCGGCGGGCCCCACCGGGCGTCCTCGGGGCGGCGGAGCCCGTGTGATACGCGGCAGAAGGAAGGGAGAAAGGAGCCGCCTGGCTCCGGCACATTCGCATCCCCCCGGCACAATCTCCGCGGGCACCCCGCCGCAGCCGCGCCTCCCCCCGCGTTTGGTCGTGACCGGCGTGGGGACTCCGACCCGCGGGAGTCGCCTCACGTCCCGCCGCGCTACCCGGGCGCAGGAGCTGCTCGGGACCCGGCAGCCCCCGGCCACTCTCCCTGGTCTCCCGCGGCTCGGGGAGCATGTTTTGGTGTGCCTCTGTGCGGAAGAGGAGGGAGGTTATATCTATATTGGGTGCTGGTTTTGTTTTACTTTTTTTTTTTTTCCCCCATACTGTTGCTCTGAGGATTTTGTTTTTAATCAAAAATTATCTCCCAGGCCCTTATCAGCTGACACAGCGGGTAACGTACTGTCCCCCAGAGTCCAGAGCTCAAAAGGCAGAGCCTGACCTCAGTGAAACGTCCCCAGCTCCTCTCTGTGATCCATTTATGCGTCAGGGTCTGCACGTGTGGGCAGTGTAAAGGCTGTATGTCTAAAAAGAGCCCAGGCAGATCTTGCTTACTCCCGGTTTACATCATTTGTTCATATTTTTAGAGCTGGAAACTGGATATTTCTGGCGGCCGGGTATGGTTGGGAGATCCAGGGCTGCTTAGGAAAACTTTATGTGGTGGGAGCAGAAGGAGGGACACTGCAGAGCCCAGGAAGAGGCATTGTGGAGTGTGCCTGGGGCAGACACCTTCCCTGGGGAGTCTGCACTGGTATTTATTTCTCCTGTGCCAATTTAAAGGGATAGGAGAAATGTCTTGGACCCAGCAGACCTGAGTGGTTGAGCACAGAGCCCCAAGAGTCCTGTCTTAAAAAAGCTAGGGCTTGGGGACACTGTTGTTTCAGGAGACACTAGGGTAGAGACACAGGGTAAGAATAAATCCTGGGTCCTTCCTCAAACATACCATTTTCTACCCAAATTCCTATACGTGCAGGTAGAAAGCTGGCATCAACCCTTTGTGGTTTCTCAATCATTTCTGGGGCAGTAAAGAGTAAAGCCTGCCCCTGCTTATTTGTGGCCAGCGTGGCTGCCTGTCTCCTGGAAGGGTTTGCTAGGAACAGCAGAGGGGGCCTAGGAGGCTTGGTGCTCAGGGCACAGGGCAACAGGGTAGCCGGGAGCCTGTCCCCTTGTACAGTACCGCTTTCCACCCCACTGGCACCGAACTCTCTGTGAGAAGCACAGCAAAGTTTTCTCCCCGCACATGCCCCATGCCAGCTCCTCGCCCACCTCTCCCCATGCACACGCACAGAGCGCCTGGCCCCGGCGGACTCTGACTTACCAAGTTGACTGGGTGGATGTAGCCGTTCTCATACTTGTCATTGGCCAGGATCTGCCTCAGGTGAGCAATGTAGCTGGAGGCCAACCTCAAGGTGTCCAGTTTGGAAAGTTTGGTGTCTGGGGGCACCCAGGGTAGGGTGGTCTTAAGCCTGGAAAAGGCTTTGCTAAGGACCCTCATCCTTGCCCTCTCCCTGGCGTTGGCAGCGTTTCTCTGTACCTGCTTTCCCTCCTGGCTCACTCCATTTAAAGGGCTCTTCTTGGGGGGAGCCTTTTTCCTCTTGCCCGAGGCCCCTCTCCCCTTCTGAGGGGAGCCATTCTCGCCATTGGATCCCTCCTCGTTGCTCTCGGTGGACGCCCCAAACTCTTTGTTAGTATCCATTTTCAGCCCATCGCACTCCAGCATCTCCACCTCCTGCAGATCTTCCACATCACTGAGGGACCCAGTGGACATGGTCTGGAAGATGCCAAACGACCAGCGGGAAAGGGGGGAGGGGGGAAAGAAGGGCAGCTCCTCAAATCTATTTCAAGGCAGCGTAGGAGAGAAGGGGCGCCAGTACTTTCCTCCCCTTCCCTCCCCGCCCAGGACTAAGTCACAATACCAGTCCAGAGAGGATCCCCGCCCTCCCGCCCCCCAACCCCGCTTTGCCTGTGTTTGAGGGAGGGAGTGAGATTTTGTGAGAGAGGGAGAGAGAGAGGGAGAGAGAAAGCTGAGGAATTTAGTGAGGACACTAGTAATTTATCTGGGGGATAAGAGAGGCGGATCCAGCCCAGGGGAGGGGCCCTGCCCACTGAGCACACCACATCCCCAATCACAGACCTTTGCACAGGACAGGGAATGAGGTACCCCAGCAAGCCTTTGCTGAGAGCTCGGAACTGGGATTCAAATCTTCACAACTGGACTAAAACAACTCTCTTACTCTCTCTCCCCCTGCTCTGTCTTTCTATCCTCCCCCTTCGTCCTCCTCCTTCTCCTCCTCTTCTCCTTCCCCACTTCCCTTTACAGCCCAGGGTTGCTCTCCCCCTCTCTGCCTCCTAGATGACCCAGGCAGCTGGTGTCACAATTCTTGATGAAAGCCAAAATGGGTCATGAGCAGAGAGAGCAGCAGATCCACCAGCCAAGCCTTCCAGGGAGCTTTGTAATGCGTGCCGTCGAAATGCTGTCCTGTAACCTAATCTAGGGGAGATTTGTGGATGATTATATTTGCGAATGCATCCTGTCCAGCTAGTAGCATATTCCAGGAAGGGAGTGCTCCGCCGCCTGGCCAGCAGTGTGGACCTTGCCGTCACAGCCCAGGGGCTGGAGGCAGGAGGATCTGACTTCTTCCAGCCTTCCGGGGTGACGTCCGACAAGTCCCGGTCCCTTCTCAGTCTTTGAGTCCTCCCAGCTGTGAATGTTGCGGAGGCTTCCTGGTCCACAGGTGTGCCAAGTGGCCAAGATCTCAGCAGTCTGTGAGCCCCACTGAGCCGAGGGAGAGTGTTGTTCTGCTGGGGAGGGTCTGTATGGCTGTGGATGGGGCAGCAAGGGTGTGCATGAAATGAAGGAAACGGGGGGGGGGGATGTTTATTGGATGGTAGAGTTCCCACAGAAAAGAAACTTTTACTTGGTGTGCAGAGCAGATGTCAGTGGTTCTTTCTGCAGTACCCGTGGAGTGTTTTGTCGGCTGATTCGTGCATGCTCAAAAGTCAGAGGTTTTGCCTGAATAAAGAGGCAAGATAAGGGATAAGGCCCCTTCTGTGGGAGCGGTGGGACTGAGAGCATTAGGCCAGGCTCTGCAACCACTGAAGCCAAATATTCCCAGTGGTTTTACCACAAGTGGGAATGAGCGGGTTGCTGCATAGTTTGAATGAACTGACTTATGCTCCTGTTACAAACTTATGCACGTGTGTATTCAGTCTCAGTAGAGCAGGCTTTTGAAAGCAGTTAACCTTGTCCTATCACTTCTTCCTCTCCATATAAAATAGTTCCCTAAATCCACATTTGGAGTCCAAAGAGGCCAGTGAAACAGGAACTTGCTCTCATAGCTCCTTCCCTACTCATGCTCTTCCTGAAACCTCACAGGTTGCCCCACAGCCTGGGTTTTGAACACAAGGGTCTAAAGATCTGCATGCAGGGACTGTTCTTATTGCAGGAACAATTCCACTTATTCAGCTGCTTATCTGAGGATTCTCGTAGCTCTGGACAAAAATGTGCAGCCTCAGATGTCAGTGGCTTCATAGTTAATCCAAAGT
This sequence comes from Aphelocoma coerulescens, assembly GCF_041296385.1. Classification (NCBI taxonomy): domain Eukaryota; kingdom Metazoa; phylum Chordata; class Aves; order Passeriformes; family Corvidae; genus Aphelocoma; species Aphelocoma coerulescens. Next base: position 68,291,388 of record NC_091016.1, read on the forward strand.
CACTGGAGCCACAGGAAAAGTCTCTTGCTGATTCGTGTGAGCATCGCATAGGGTTTTCTGCATGCGCTGAAAAACCCAACAAAAACTGTGGAGGGCCAAACTGGTATGTCTGCCGAGTGCTATGTACTGTACTGCAGATTAAAGTAGGAGGCAGAGTGTCATTTTTGATAGCCAGCAAGGAACTCCTGCCTATCTCTTGATCCATCTTTCTTCCTTGGCTCATATAAGCTAGAAGAAAAAACAGTAGATCTAAACTTTTAACCACCTCTCTTTATCATTTGTCTGGAAGATAACACCTTCCCACTCACAATAGGATAAGTACCTTAAGATATCATATCTCCAAGCCCTGGCCTCTGGGCAATTCACTAACTCCTAAATTCGTGTTGTGCTAACTGTGCCCTTGTTTGTGTTTTCTCTGTATATAAACTAAACTAAACTAAACAGATTGTCAGCATATCAGTCCTAATTAATGAATTACTTTTTTTTCCAATAACATTGCTCTTGCAGATCCAAAATATTAATGATCACCAGTGTTAAGATTTATGAGTCACCTTATTTTCTAGGCCTTATTGTTGTTTGTGCAGGTGGAGATTTAAATGGCCGTATCCATTGCAGAGGTTTATAGTTCAAGTGATTGATGTCACAGTTGAGCTAAAAGACTCTTACTGGAGCAAGGATGACAGAAAACCAAGTTGAAGTTGCTTGTGTCTCTAAGCATGAATGACCAGAGAGGACAAAATCCCATCAAAATTTCAGTATCAGAAATTCCCAGAAGAACAAAACAACTAAACCAGTATATACTTATAGCCTTTCCATCACTTATTTTTAACTTCACTTCAGTATTTTCTAAACTTTTGTTGTAAAAAGCAGAAGGAATGATCTGGCTTTTAAAAAATGCCTTTAGTATGCTGCTACATATGCATTCTGAGTATCAAGATATGAATACATGTTTGTGAGCCGTTAGAATTTCCACACATTTGTAGTTTTTACTTTATATTTTTAAATAGTCAGGGTCATTAAAATTGACCTAATACAGGCCACACACATTTGAGGAGACGCAGGACACATTTTTGTATTCGTTTTGTGGAGATTACTGCATGCATGTGATGTATACTCACGTACATATTATATATACGTGAATATTATACATATATAAGTTCTTTATTCAGTTCTTTATGCATACAAACTATTATATGCTCTTAAAACAACACATTTATCCATTATTCCCTCTCCAAGGCAGGCAGCGTGGGCAGACTTAAAAAAAACCAACATATCCTCTAATGTCCAGGTAACTCCTACTTTCTTGTTTGTTACATGACTTGAACTTCTGTGTTTCCAACCTTCCTGCTCCTTATGTCTCTCCTGGCAAGCCCAGGGTTTGTACCCCTAATCTGACTCCAGGTTTCAATCCTTTTTCACTCACCTTTTGCCCAGTCCTCCTGACTCTCTGAACAGCACCTGATTTGGAGTAGAGAGTGACAGAGTGGAAATCAACCCAATCCTGTGGGAAGGGTAAAACTGGGGTGGCTGCAGCCCCCCAGATAAGGGTGGGACCACTTGCCTCTCCACTTAGATGACTGGGACTACGGACTGGCCACTGGGTTAATAACTGGCTGGGAAAGACAGATGGAGCTAAAGTCCTTTTGGCCTTTCCAGTGCATTTGCTTCTTCATTCATGTTTTAAAAAGGAAGTTGAAATGCTGGCATGAGGAATATCTGTGAAAATCTGTGGATTTACCCTGTAAATTACTTTCCCCTCTGCATTGCTCTAGATATGCAGGACCACACATCTCTCTCTTACTCCTAAGTAAGAGACCCACTAAGACAGGCCATTTAGGACATGCCAGGGGTGCTGGGGACAGAGATTTGGGATGCCTGGTCTCAAGGGTGTCAGATGAGGGACACATCACTCACAGGCTCATGCTGGTCTAGGTCATGTTACAAATTTCCCTCTAGAAAAGAAGTTGCACTTTTTATGCCTCCAGTCTTTCCTTCCCTGTGCAGGAATACCATGGTAATTTGAGAACAGCTTTGGAACTTGAGGCCAAGCTTTCCACAAGTATCTCATGGTTTTGCATGGCACAGCTTGGTTTATTTTCTGATGTTCTGTGTCTTTTATCACGGCACTGTATTTTCACTACACATTAAACAGTCACCCAAGAAGAAACTCAGATCACCCAGAGCTGAAGAAAATTATTTCCCCGAGCCTAATACAGGTGTTTTCTTGTATTTGGAGAACAACCAAGGAAGTCACCCACAGGCAGACAGCTGATCATGAATTGTGCTCAGGCAGGTTTGAGAATAATCAATAGGAAAACTACAACTGGATTAGTGTTTTCAAGTTGCAGCTTTAAAAAAAATCTGGTTGCACTGAGATTTCTCCTGGTTACTCTTGGTCTCGCCTAGAAACCAAGTAAAATGGTAGAAGGACTTTAGAAGCATACTTTAGCACACCTTACATTAAATAATGCCTATAATATAATATAATATAATATAATATAAACAAATAACTAACACTAATAGTATTAATAACATAAGATATTGTAGAGTATGGACTATGCTGGGGAAATTGATCAAAATTGTTTGTAAGAGTGGAGTAGCTCTTTGGAAGGGTCTGAAACCCTTTCACATCTCATTTCCAGTGCTGTGTGTATGCTTCTGGTCACAGTTTTAGTTTGAAAAGTAAAAGACATTATGAAAAATAACATAAAGCAATACACAAGGAAAAAGAGTAATGCTGTTGCCAAGAGAGTAAAAGGGCTGTCCTGAAGGACTGGCCCAAGGGGCACATGTGATATCAGCATCACTGTCCCTCCCCAGGAAATCCCAATCTCTTACTTCAGAGCCCTGAAAAATCAGAGCTGCCTGAGAAACTCTTTTCTGGCTTAGTTTATTGTGGGGGAAAAAAACCCCAACCCAACAGTATTTCTTTCTATTTTCATTTTAAACTATCTGAAGGTTTTGTGGATACCTAGAATGGAAAAAATTCAGTCTTATTGATTAGAAAATTTTAAAGGGAATAAACTGTAGTTTCAAGATAATTTATGTAGAAAATTATGCAGGAGCCATAATTACATTTCATGTGATGTTTTAAACCTTGAAATATCACAAACCCATGGAAACCCTGGGAAGTGGAGTTCAATAAAAGTTTCTTTAGTGGATATTGAAAAAAATACTTTGTGAAACTCAAAATACTTAATTGCAGGTTTAATATTTTAATCTTTTTTGGTCACATTGATGACAAAATCTGTGGCAAATGTAAGTAGAGCTTTTGTTTACCACAAGGAGTACCTGTACATGTAATAACTGGGTGACTTTTACCTCCCAGACTTATGCCACCTGATACCTTTTCCTTGAGTGGCTCCACAAAAATCAGCAGGGCTGCTCACAGGGTAAACCAGCCTGTAAGAACAAGAATAGGAAAAACTGCCTCTGTAGAAGAAAAGTCATGTTTAAATATCCTAGTGCTTAAGAGAGATACTGACAACAAGGTCAGTGTCTTAATTAGGAATTAAGACAGGTCTTAATCATCAATTCCAGAAACAAGAAGCATGTAAGATATAGAAGTTATTGAAGGAGAAACAAGATAGCTAATCCTTGACATGGGAGCTCAGTCCAAGCTTTCAATGAACAGGTGTGCTAGTGAATCTCCTTTGGCAGGATGTTTGTAGGAAGCAAACCTAGGAGAAATTAACTCAGTTAGTAATAGCATGGGGCTAATCCCATGGGTTTGATCCCTGTATGGGCCATTCACTGAAGAGTTGGACTCAGTGATCCTCGTGGGTCCCTTCCAACTCAGAAAATTCTGTGAAACCTAAGTGGCTGTGTCATGTTTGTTTTATTGTTTATTCCTATACAAATTTATTCCTGTATTGTTTATTCCTCACAGACAGTGAGGAGAGGTATCCTCTTCCATTGCTACTGCAGAGACCATTACTATGCATTGCTTCCAGAATGCATGTCTGAAATATTTTTACATCATAAACTGCAGACTCTTTTATGAAGAAGAAATATGCAAAACCGCCAATACATTTTATGCAAAATAGCCATTGAAGAATTAAAATGCAGGCACAACTGTTTTGTTTTGAATATCTCTTTCTGTGATGCTTCTTTATTGGCTAATCCTTTGGATTTTTGTGAATTTAAGACATGATAAAATTTGTCGATAAGAAATAAGTTCGCTTCGCCTTCCAGTAATTAGCACATTAGATAGTTTTGGAAAATAAAAGTTTTTTTTTCAGAGGGAAGTTTGGAAAAGAAGAACACTTTGTAGGGGAGTGGCAGGAAGAATGTCAGCTATTCTGGTGAGATTTTATTACTCACATTGTTTATGGCATGATGTGTGTATGTGTAGACACAGATTTTCTAAAATTCCTATTCACTTAAAGTGCTCACAGTTTCTGAAAGTCGGGTTCCCACAGCATCCATCATTAAACACAGTAGGTTGGGCTATGTTCTCTGTTCCCATCCAAGTGAAACATCACATTCTGGAACCTGCTCTTTGTGGGCTGCTTTACTGTATGAGAGATTGAATTGGCCACAATTTGTGCTGCTGGACTCCCTTGAGCTCTATTTGTCACAGGGGCTTTGCATTTTACCATAGGTGGCCACACTAAGCCTTTAAAAACACATGCTGAACTGCAGTGACATAGCTGCAAAAATATTTTGGCTAAAAATACTGATATAACAAAGCAGCAAACTGGTGATATTCAGCTATCCACATGTGCGATCGTACATAGGGGTTCAACAAACTCAGTAGTCAGCTGAAGAGCGTATGTGTGGTGGACGAGGTCTGAAATGGAAATGTTAGCTGGCAAGACAAAGGAGAAAGCAGATTACACATCCTACTCAAGTGACATGGAAAGACCACAGTCAGTGTGCATTTCTTTTGACTCTGACAGGCCTTATACATGCCTCACAAACTGTGACTCTTGGAGCTCCTGGAACATCCCCAAAGTGGGGTCATGGCACTTTGCCACAGTGCAGTCCTCTGATTTTATGGTGCATATCGTAGTTCATAATACATACAGAAAATGGTGTTGTTTTAGAAAGTGGTATTGCAAAAGCACATAATAAAAGTCTATTTAAGTAATTTGGAAGGGAAAAAAATAGTTTTTGAAATGAACCAGGGGATAGCATACAAAGAGGACCATAAACGTGTGTTTCAGTGGAGTCCCACAAGGCTGAGAAAGGACCAAAGAACTGAAAGTACAGAAGCGAGGGAGGAAAAAGCCTCAAGTACAGACTGTGAAGGTAGTCTGGCTCTCTTTCTCCTCCCTGCTTTTCTTTTTTTCTTTTGTGTGTACAGATCTGGGGTGATGCTCAAACTTCCTAGTATTCAGTTCTTAACTGGGGGTGTGACTAACTGAGAAGGAAAGCTGGTTAAAGGAGGGAAACAGAGAGATGAGTCATCAGACCTTCTGTTAGCCAGGTCCAGCACAATTGCGCAGTTCAGCAAGGGGAAATACAAAACAATATCTAAGAGCTTCTCTGAGTCTACTGAAAGCAGAAAAGGCAAGTTTTTTTAAAACTGCCAGGAAGTTAAGGCATCTGTTCCAAGTGATTCAAGCAGCCCCGGCTTTTTTAGAAAGAATGGAATGGGACTGAGATATGTATCTGCTAATGTTTTAAAGTCAGATGAGATGATGGTTGAGGCTAGTGTGGAGAGGTATTTTATCCAGAACCTCCCAATTTTTAACAGTAAGGAAGGATTTTGATGCCTTATTTCAATCTCCATATCATTTCAGTTTGTTCCAACCATCCGTTTGCCAAATTTTGAACCAAAATAAGGCAGGTCTCTCTTTCTCATGCAGGCCTTTTGGATTACATAGCAAATTTACCAGATATCATATACAGTTCCATTTAACAAATACCAAAATTTGTTGGCAGAAGTATCTTTACGTGTATTCTGTAAGGCCTGAACAAAGATGTCCTTGTGATCACTATGAGCTTGATTGACTGAAATTTCCACCGAGTGGAAAAGATATGTAACATTGCACACACAAGTTTTCTATTAACACTGTGAATGAATTCCTCAAAAAGGTTTTCCATGTATGCAAAACCCTCACTGGGGAGCTGCTCAGCCAGGCTGAGCACAGGGCCTTTAAGGGGAGTCACAATGCAAACTTCCATAGGGTGCCAATGCACACTGGATGTCTGGGGCCAGCTTGGGCTCTCCCAGGTGGGAGCTATGTTCTGTCCTGAAGAAATAGTAATGCCAGGGAAAGCCTCTGTGCCTGCTGCAGCACCCATAGCAATACAACACATCATCTTTCTATTTCTCTTCCTCCCATGCCCTAACTCACTGGAGTCTCTCATCTCTCTTTGGTAGTGTGTAGCCAGCACCCTTTTTGAGATGCAAGCCCGGGATTGTTCCTGCATTTCTAAGTGTTGGTGGAATTAGTCTTATAGCTAATGGCTCAGTGACGTGTAACACAACATTGCTTCTACTATTTATGGTCCAAATTAACCAAGTGCAAACTTGGGCTAATTAAAAAGAGACAAACTCTTCTTTAAGACTCTAGCCAGAGACCTGGCATATGTGCATTGATTTTCTCCTATGTTAACAGGCTTTCTAAGTGGCCACAAAAGTAGGATCCTTTCTACTCCAATCTCTCAGTGGTAAAAAAGGGATGAGAACACTTTCCTGCCCTACAGAAACATTATGAGTGGCTTAGGCACTATGGTAATGGATACAGAGGGTAGCTAAGATAAATAACCTGATAGATTCAAGAAAATGATTGATGTTAGAATACTACAAATATGTTGAAAGCCTAAAATATCTTTGTGATGTCTCCTCATTTCTTGAAATGCCAATTAACATTTTTCACTCAGATACCTGATGTTTACATTGGCACATTTTTATGCTCACATGTCTTACAAAATGGATACTTGTCTGACTTTGATTTTAGATGAAAGCACTCATCTCTCAACTTCATAGTAATTCTGAAAGATAGAAAAGTTGCCTTCATAGGAAGAAAAACAATGGATTTTGATCCTGCTAGTGATGAGTGACAAGCCAAAAGTTTAATAAACAGACCAGGAGTACCATCATTGGTAACACTATAGCACAAGTAGCAAATCACCATTGACTAAATTACTCCAAAGTCCCCCAGCTCTCTGTGAAGAAAAATAAAGTGTTACTTTGGTTTCCTGTAATCCTTCCCCAGTAAAAACACAGGATTCCCTTAGGAGAGTTAAAATCCATTACTGGGCTTCTTTATGCCTTTTCGTAACTAATTGTCTCTTCCATGAAGGGTCTCACTTCCTTGAACCGTGAGCTAATGCAGACTCTCAGGGTACAGTGAGGCTGTAGAGAACTCAGCTTTTATACTCATCTTCTTTCTGAGTCATTTATTTTTAGTTTCCCCATTCCACCTCACAGCTTTCTAGGACTTTCCTGGTACCACCTGTGCAGCAGCCGTGTTGTGTGCAGGATACTGTGCTCTGAAGCATCTCTTTACAGGGCTGTGGGAAGCAGCCAGGCAGGCATGGCACCCGAAGAAGAGCACTTTGTACCACAAGCAGAATGAAGCTGGATTTGTTAGAAGGAGGAGTAGAGCTTCCTTTGCTTCCCTGATAGCTGAGCATACACAGCTCATCAGAGCAAGCAAACTGTTTCTTCTCCCCCAAGGTACTGCTTTTTTCCTACAACCATCTATCGTGACTACTTTTGTTTCTCATCATTTTTTGCCACCCTCCCCCTTTTCAGACTGCTTGTCTCACAGCAAATTTATAAAATTTGAGGCTTATTCTCTCCAGGTTTGTTTCTCAGCAACTTAAAAAACTCATCTAACTAAAGTTGCTAAAGAAACTTCTCAAACAATATTCTCCAGTTTCCACTGCTGGATGGTCAAAGCACACATTCATAACTCCATAAGCTACATCTGAGCTGAGTTTGAGCTCCTCAGTATACAAAAATGAATGTAAATTTTTATGAATAGGTAAATATATATATGAGCACAATTGTAGAGGCTGGGCCCTGCAATACATCAGGAGGCCCTTTGATATGAAACTTACTTGAACATGTGGCTTGTAATGATACAAGTGACATGATGTGCAAGCAACTATAATAATAGTCAAGTGATTTCTTTATTGATCTGTCCCTTTCAATTCTGAACCATTGTTATTACAGGAAAGTTGTAAAATACATATCTTGCTACTTGATTTTTTTGTTTTCTTTTGAAGAAATGGACGAGGAAAGCAAAACAGCTCCAGAATATACAACCCTATACAAGGTGTCGGAGAGGGGGGAGGGTGGCTCAGTGATGAATGACCAGTCGTTCAATTGTTTTCTTTCTTGCAGAAATCAGAGACAGAGTACAGTTTATCTTACCCTGACTTTTAGCAAGACAGATTGCCAGGCAAAACCCCTGGGTTGAAGTCATCCAGCCACCAAGTAGAGTAAAGAGACCATTGCTGTTACCTTTACAAGACTGACCCCCACCTTCAGTGCCTTTTAAAAGTCTATGGTGTTTCTTTCTGAGGTTCTAATATGAACTTTAGCTATTTTCACACCATTTTTTATGCTGAACACGATCTGGAATGGTTTATTTGGGGCCCAAATCCTCTACTGTTATACAGGTTTAGACTAACTCATCTGTGTGCATTCCTTGCAAATGACAGTCCCTGGTGCAGAATTCCCCAGCACACTGTGTTTAATTCCCCCCCTACTTTATTTCAGATGCCACTTGGTTAGCTCTAGTTTGAATGTTTCAGGCCTGCACTACTACACTGACATCAGTCAAACCTCTCTTTCACCTCATGGGTGTGAACAGGGAGGAGAACTGTTTGCTGAGAGGTGAAAATCCCTAAGTAATGGCAAGCTAACTCCAAGACAGGCTGTCATTGTCCCAGATTTTTTCCTGCACTTCCCTTTAGTTGTGTTTTTCTTACCCGCTCCATTCCAGTAATTTGGAACAATACTTCTGGATGCGGCATCCTGAATTTATTTCACCTACATCTGAGAGGCAGCATAGCTCTTAAGTGGCCTTAATCATGTCCTGAAGGTGCATATTTCCCTGTGACAACTATAAAATTAATCAGTAGCTTAAGTCAGCTGAAAAGAAACTGTGCCAATGTGCACTTGATCTAACAGTTTCATAAAATTCAGAGGTCCACAAGAGGCAGGACAGACAGAAAGAGTTAAAAGGGAAAGATGGTTGCACTTGCAGTATCTGTTTCTTGCAAGTGACCGTAACATGTTTATACAGCTCTCAGCCAGGCTAGCGGATAATTAAAGGGAAGGACTGACACTAGACACTACTCCACCTTATACACTATGGTGTGGGGAAAGTCACACAAGTGGGATCATAAGAAAACAGCAGAAAATTCTCTTCTCTTCTTTTTGACAAGCTCCATCTCTTCTATTTTGCCTGTTAGAAGGATGCCTGACTTAGTCCACCTTGGTGGGAGGGTGTTAAAATATACTGATAAATTTAGTGTCCAAGCTCATCTTTCAGCATTACAATCAAGTATTTTATAAATTCTGACCACAGCAGGACAAACACCTTTGCTATGGTCCAGTTCAGCAGCCTATACCCTCATCAGCATAAATCCATCCAATTATCTGCCTATTCCTACAGCTATAGGTTATACTTTGATCTCAGATGTGTCTTTCAGTGAGATCAAGTACAGATCTGAGTCCTTGTCCAAGCTCACATAACCAGATTCTGGGTGGGGAGAGAAGTCTTGGCAACAATGTGATTTCGGTGCATGTTTGTGATCGGGGGAGTAATTACCTGTTCTCTGGCCATGTGAGGGGTCAAAGAAGACCATCCTCCCTCTGGACTGCCCAGACCACTTGGCCAATTTGTCAAGAATCCCATAGGATAAATATCTGTCTCCAGAGACCTTTATAGTGACAAATCCAAATAAATCAGAGTCACTTTTACTGAGCACTTCAGCAGACAGCTCAGATTTAATGAATCAGCTTTCAGACCCCCAAGGAAGATTTTCTTTCCCAAGCCGAACAAATATTCGACAAAATTTGCTTTCAGGATAAAATTCTATCAATCCATTTAGCAATATTTTGTGATTGTAGTTGGCAATACCACTAACAGTGTTTTAAAAAGCATTGGGAATGCAGCAAAGAGCTCTCAGGATCAGCTGTAAGATCAGGGTGTCCTGTGCAGAGAAAAGGAGGCTGCGATGGATCAGATGATTTTCTTCATCACTGATTGAAGGTGGACTTTGCATTCCTTTACTGGTTCCCTTCTGCAGTCTTGGCTGGAATTCCCCACCAACATGAGAGAAAAAAAAAAAGGAAAAAAGAAAAGAAATCAGCCTTAACCCCCCACATCACCAAAGTCATCACCCAGACAAAACCTTGCAGGTTAGTTGTTGTGGGTCATTCAAACAGTTTTAAGGCTTAACATCTTGATCCCCTCTAAAAACTTCCATCTCCATTTCCTTCCCCCCTTTGGGATCCATCCAGATGCCTGCTCAAATACCTGCTGGCGCCAGAGGAAATTCTCTGTAACGGATACCCTGCGATGTAAAACCAATATTTTGTTTCCAGGGTCATCCCTTTCACACTCTCACAGATCCTCTTGCTTTACCAACCTGCCTCTTGGTCAAGCCAAAACATGAATCCAAAGGGTGGGATTTCGAAGCAGTTTAATAGGCTTGGTGATTGCTAACCCACACATTTCCTCGGCTTCCTCCTCCTGTTGTGGTAGCCTTTCTGATAATTTATGTCAGGTTAACAGTCTGCTGGGCAGATACCTCTGCTCACAGTTCAGCAGAGAAGGAGAAAGAGAATAACTTAACCTGACCCAAAGTGCTCATGATGACCAGAATGGTAACACCTCTTCAGATAGGCTTGTACATATTACAAAGGCCTAATAAGAAGCATCTTTCAGCATTAGGATGTAAGTGAGTGCATCAGGATCCAGTGCCAGGTAAAACAGTTAAACAAAAAACATTTTTCAGTGTCATTCATACACAAACAAAAAAGCAGAAACATTTCATTTGTAATGGTTCCCCATCTCCTCTTTAGGGGATCAGGCTGGCTATAAGAAGTGGATCAGTGTTTGGAATTTGGTCGGGAACTTCTTGGTTTGACACTACCCATTCTACTTGTGGTTTTTATTTGTGCTTTCTGGATTTTTACATGATAATCAGCAAATTGCTTTATATTAATGTGTTTCAATATAATGAGCCTCGTTAATAGTCATATGGGATACGTGAGAAGGAGTTTTTCAGAAAGGACTGAAAAAAAGCACTTTTAAAGTGACATTTCAGGTCCTCATTTCCTCATTTAGTCTTATAATAAATAATATGGTCAATACCTCCAGGATGACAATTGAAGAAAACATTTAAAGTTATTTAGTTATATAAAATAGGTAATCTTACTTTTTATGTAATTTTAATGAAGAAAAAGTACAAGGATACAATAACAAGGATGAATTTCAGGCCCTATAATTGGATTGAAAATGAACATTATTTAAAAAACTTTGCCTTTTTAATTTTTTCTCATGAAAGAAACAAGCAGAATAAATGACTTTTTTCCTAACTTCCATCTTTTAAATAAAACATAATATAACAGAGAATGTCAGGAAACAAATATTCTTTTGCCCATGACTGAAAAGAAAAGAACACATAAAATAAACTTTTTCAAAATGGCTGCATATAAGAATTCGCCATGGAGTGAGCAATTTATTACACTAAAAATTTGTCATCCAGAATCCTGTGGAATATGCCAGAATGCTTGTTCATTCCTTAAAAGAAGTATCTTCCATTTCTATATAATGCATAAAGTGCAGAAGAACAAGAGTAAAAATGTGTTTTTTTAATGATTAAGGACTGATCTTGTTCCAATTTGAGTCAATGGCAAAACTCCATGGAATTGAGCTGAATATATGTGTGTAGATAAGATGTTGTTTACTGTGCTTTTGCTTTTTCTGAGAGCAAAATGTAAATGAAATATATTCCTTGCACAAATTAGATTATCCCAAGTCATCTGTTGACTCCTACTTAAAACAGAGTACGGGGATCTCTCCACGTCAGGAGCTTCAAACCCAAGTATCTATGCAGTCTTAAAGACACTCTTGCCACTGTGTGAATTGGCTGCTGCATCAGAAAAGGAATGAACACAGTCATGGAACAAGAGTTCATGAGATTTTGCTCATGTATATAAATGAATGTAACATTAATAAATTCTCCCAGCCCTCTTTCAGCTGCAGTTACAATTTTTTTTAAAAGCATCACATAACTTTGTGCAGGGTCTTGCCTGGTTTTAGTACAGCCATGAACGGGGAGAGAGTAAATTGTTCCTCCATGTGCCACATTTGAACTGAGCAGAGGGAGCACAAACTGCATGACTGGTGCTGCAGCAACTGAGTGGGCACAAGCCAAAAAAAAAGAGGGAGAAGTAAAAACAGCCTTAAGTTATATTCTACCAACATCAGCCAGGTAACACATGTGGTAGAAATGGACAGAGATTTTGCCAGTGGAGGAAATTATCCTTACAAGAAAGGAAACAGGAACAGAGAAAGCACTCTGCTAGTTTTGATTTTCCTGAACCACTTATTTGGAATGTAAAACTGCCAGTTTACATGTCTTTAAGCTGAGACTCGACCAGTCTCTTGTAAGATGAAAAAGAACTATGTGCCTAGAGTGCTCTCATTTTTGTTAACAAAACCTTTGGAAGACAAACAATCTGACAAACTCTACCCAATTTCTTCAGTGGCACAAATCACTTGTCAGCTTGTGTAATGCCTTAGCAGCAGAGATGGAGCTGCATGAAAAAAACAACTCCCTCTGAAACAGGAGGTGGGGAAGAGTGCTGGAAATGCTACAGAGTAATGTTATTAGGAAGTGTGAAGGAGGAGAAGGGAGTTGTTTACAATAAACTGACCTAATGATTCCTAAGTCAATGGCTGTAAAATTCATCTGTCCTCAGGTAAAAGGTGCAAGGCAAAATGGACCAGTATAGTTACCCCCTTCCTTCTCTGGCCCATCCTCGTGGGTGATAGAGCATAACAGTGTTGGTTTTGACATTATTAGGTTATCCTGAAAATAAATCACTTTTGAAAAGGTGAATAATTGGACAGAGCTTAGTGCTGACAAGCTAAAGGTTGGAGGCTGGGGGGAGGGGTGGTGGTGAGGGGGAGAGGGAAGGCAGGCTGTGGTGTCGCAAATGCAAACTCATTACAGGAAGCCACCAGCATGTTAGGAGCTGTAAGTCTCATTCTGGTTTGCACTTTGGCAAATGAGTGCAGTTTCTGGTCTGATAAATATCATATTGTATTTATGGTTTCTGAAACTATTTTTGATCCAGCAGAGAAATGAGACATACCTTTTCATGTAATTGAAACTCTGAGAGGTATACCCCTTCCCAGTAAAATTAAAAGGAGGTAAATTTTGTCCCTATAAAGGGAAATTCCCACTTTTCCCAACATTTAGCTAATCTGTAGAGTTCACTGCCATAAGTGGTCATCAAGATAATATATTGTGGCTGGCCTCTAAAAGAGCTAGATAAGCTTATGACCATCTGCAACATCTGTAACTATGCAAGTGAAGATCATGATAATGGCAGTCCAACCTCATACTTTACAGAATAAAATAAACCCTCTTGGGGATGCAGGAAAGACTGGATAATTGACTATTTATCCAATAGGTTGTCCTAATCCTTATTCTGACGTCTAAGAGGCAGAGCAACATTAGGCACAAGGTACCAGATTATTTGCTTGCATCTACTCCCACCAAAGATTGCAGCAATATTTTGAGTGTTTGCTGTGAACTTGAACTTTGTGTAGAAGTCTCTGAAAGTTTGGTGCTGATAGTGGGCTGTAATTCATCATTGAGATGGAAATTAATGAGGTCAATCTACCATTCCTGGAAAGTTTTCTGAATGTGAGTGCTGTGGTTCTGGAACAATATTGGCATTTAAGGAATATAGGTTCACATCCCAATGCCCAAACATTTGCAATGTGATCATGAGTATATCATGCATAGCTGCATTACACATTAGCTTACCCACTCCAGATGAGTGATTTTCTTTCATTCAATGTTTTTCTGTCTCATCTGTTCCATCTTAGGCTGTCTTGATGAGGAATCTTACATCAATTTTATGCTGTATCTGACACAAAGATACAGTTTGCATCCTGAATGGGGCTTGCTGAGGCAAAACCATCTGTTCCAACCAATGGATTTAATTTTGATCTTTACAAAACTTTCAGAGGTACACCCAGCCTGTTTGTGGCACCAATCTATTAAAAGCCGTCATTGCTTGAGGAATATACTCTCTTTTGGGATTGAAATAATAAAAAAGATCCTGAAAATGCAGTTCCAAGTAGCATAAAATTTCATCTTCTTCTTCCTTCTTCTTACCTCCTAGCAGGTACTTAAGGACTTCCAGAAATCTGTCTTCCAAGAACTTCCCTTCCCAAACTTCCCTTCCCAAACATCCCTGTAAATGCCACATTTTCTTGCAGTGCATGCTGGTGGTGTGAAGACAGGAACACAAGGGGCACAATAACGACTTGTCAGGGAGCTGGGTGAAATTTTCCATGTCTTCTCCCAGACTTTTTAATATTTTTGAGAAACTCCTTTTCATTCAGAAAATGCATTATGAGAAATTTATGACAGGAAGACACCAACACATGAAATGGGCCACAAGTCACCAGCTTTTAGGGTTCCACAAAAGTCCAAAATCAGCCCTGCTCTGAGGGGAGCCTTATAAAGCAGTGCATTTTGCAATCCCAGACATGGTTCTTCTATAGGCCAAACCCTGCAGTTGCAGACCCACTTGAAGAGACTCTCACTACCCTCTTCGCCTTTTCTGCTTCTTCCCGTCCTCCTCCCCATGGTGCTGGAGTTCATGGTCTGCTCTGCTGTGATGAGTCAACTGTTTGGCTGGCTATGCTCCCAAGCACACTTGTCATAGTGCCTGCTTTCAAAACAGATAACTATTTTCTTCCTTTTTCTTTTAAAACCAGACCATTCCCCAGGTCTGGTTTGGAGTTCAGCCATCAAATTGTCACATCCAAGAGGAGGTAACTCCTATCAAGCAAGGAAGGAATCTCTTAACACTTCTCTGCTTTTAAAGTATTTGTGCCCTGGAAAAACACCCTGTTGTTAGATAAGAGGCAACCCAGAAAAGTCCATGAAAAGGGGAGGGATCTTTCAGGCCACACTGCTCTTCTAATAAAGCTATTCAAATTCATTATCATTACATGATACAATCAGTCCTATATAGTTATCAGGTTCTGGGGCTGTTTTCTTTTTCTGCCACTGACAAATAGGCCAAAGTAAACCAGGTCACTGATAAGACAGACCCCTGGGAAGATGTTCTGCCATGCTTGATGCATGGATAGGGCTTTTTGTTCATCACTCACATGATTTTGTCTTGCAGCATCTGTTTATTTTCCTTCTCCTTTCATTGCCCAAGTTTGAAAGCAGCCTGAAATAGAATAGGATTTATGCTACAATCTGCAAACCCTGAACTCTTTATTTAGGAGAGTCAAAGACTATAAGGCCGAGAAAGGCCTTTGGTATCCCCTTGTCTGACCCCTGCTACAACTGAGGCCATTAGCTTTCTCTGACTTAATTCTTGTTTGGTCTATCTACTGGAAAAACATCCAGTCCTGATTTAGGAATTGTGAGTGGTGGAGAGAATTCATCACAACTCTCCACGAACTGTTCTTATGGTCAATTACCCTATCTGTTAAAAAATTTCCATTGTACTTCAGTTTAGATTTGCTGAGTTTCAATTCCCAGATGTTGGCTCTTGTCCTTGCTGTGCCTCTAACCCTAGATTTCAATCCAGAGTGAGCTCAGAGAATGGGATGGTAGTTAGGCACATACATATATATCACTTAGAGACATTTTCAGTCATTATTGCCTCCTGAGCAGAAATGAGGTCTGAACAGAGTCACAAGGTTTTCTGAGAAACAGATTAAAATTTGTTATCATTCTAAATATTTACATTTGTGGCATTTGAATTACAGGCATATGATTTTCCAGTACCTGTGGAAATGTAACTCCCACTAGATGCTTTTAAGGATGACTGGGTACATTTTAAAAGAGAAATGACCTGTTATCCAGAATTGCAGAGGATCCACTTTTGCCATTGTTGTCAGCTGAATGAAATCAATGCATTTTATTTGCAAAGCAAATTCAGCACATATAAGAGACCAAAGTAAATTCAGATATCATAGTTTTGATGCTACAAACTTATGAATTAGAGCTGATAAATGGACTTGACATCTGTTTCTGAAAGGTGCTGTCATGTTATTACAAGATGTTTCTATTATGTGATGACCCCTTCCCTTCCCTGAGGATGCTCTGACAAATGCTGTCCAGACCAAGATGGCAGAGCTAGATTGGAATGATAAGGCACAGCCAAGGCCCTACAATTTGCCTTTCAAATTGTTCTTTCTGACAGTATTATGTAACTTTACCCTTTCTAGGGGAGCATCCATGGAACCACATTTACTTCAGATGATGCCTTCTGATCTGGTTACATGTAGCATTTTCGTGAGAGCTGTCAGGGACCAGTTGCCTTGCCCTGGGCTCTAGACTCTACGGGACCTGTGGTGCAGGGTGGAGAGGATGTTTCCTAACAAATGCGGGAGTAGGCACTTGGGCCGCTTTAACTCTGTGCACAATTGTCCCCAGGCAGGAACAGCTGCTTTCCGCTTTGCTCTCTTGTGTTGCTTAGTTCTGCAAGCTCATAAGGCTGGGACAGATTGTGATTTGGATTGGGGACATTTTCCCCAGTGTATTATGCCACCAACCAGTGAAGAACTGCCAAAGGCATGAGAAAATGCCTTGTGCCATGTGTCCACGCCCACACAGAGGAAGGAGAGTCCTTGGCCTAGGAGGGAGCTGTGGTGGGTTGATGCCAGCTGGGAGTTTTCCTTTGCGGGTGATGACTCTCGGTAGCTGTTTAAGATTAGCCCACACAGGGGGCAGTAAGGGGAGAACCTGGCCCACAGGTGGAGTGATGCTGACACTTCCATGAGGTTGGACTGGCTGCACCAGAGCCAATTCACCAGCACAGATGAGCAGACAGGCTGGTGAAAAGAACTAAATCCACATCTAAGTGAGGACAGCAGTAAAAGTCTGTTGTCACTTTTGGTACTCAAGTATGCTCCCCCCACTCTAACTGCTATCACAGTTTTTTTTTCTTTCAATGCTATTTGGCAACTGTTTGGTACTGTGGAAGGAGAGCATTTTTATAACAAGAAAATTGAAATTTAATTAATTTGCAATGTAACCTTCTAGTTGTTCCAATAAATGATGCTAGATTGTTCATTGAGAAAAGATCTCAATGCCATATATGTGATGAGTATATAGGGACAACTTACCTTTTGAAGCTGCAGTTGGTTGGTTTGTGGCTTTTTTGTCCATAGTAGAAATTAATACTACATATGAATGAACAAGAATAATAATTATGCTTTGCAGTTAGAAGTTCTAGTGTTTTTTGTTTATTTAATAATTTTCTGGAAAAGCTCACAGACATTGGCTCTCATTGTCCAAATACTTCATTTAGATTCCACTTTATAGCTGTCCTGAAATGTAACTGGTCATCTGGCCGAAACCAGAAGGCAGCCAATTAAATTCACAGGAAAACATTAATCTGAGCTGAAGAATTCATAGCACATGTGTGCAATCATTCCTCCTTTTACGTATGCTTTCTGTTCTTCCTCTGCTCCTGCTCCCCCAGCTCCCACCCCCCCGCTTCTTATTTCACCGGTCGAACGAGAACGTGCCAACTCTAACAGCACTGTCCGAGGGAAAGGAAAATTAACACCAGTTTTGCTTTTATGTGTTCAGGACTCAGTCCAACAGGGCCACTAGAGTGAATGTTGAGTTTTTCTCCTGCTTTTACCAAGCCTGGGACCTGGCCCAAGCATTGTGTTGCCAGCATGTATCAGCACACAGGGTGTGAGGACAGAGAACGCAGGAGCCAGGGTGTGGGTGGCAATGAACAAGCCGCGGGCTGGAAGGGAAGAATGAGATGGAGAGGGAGGGCTTGCAGGAACTGAGGAGGAGGAATGGGGAAGTTGGGCATGCTGAGAGCAGGAACAGAGGTCTGGGATCACCACGACATGCTCTCCCTGGGCCTGGGAGCTGAGCCTGGTCTCCTAACTTCTCTCCTGTCAGTAAACATCTGTGAACAACTGCTGGAGATGTATGTTTATTGTCTCCTTCTCCTTTCTGTGTCATTTTGCAGGAAGTCACACAGCTCTACTGTGCACTTCAGCAGGGGAGAGGTATGCTGTGGCTGCAGGTAGTTCATGCTCTTCCAGAAAGCCAAGCTGGGGTCACCTTGATTCCACCTCCATCTCAGGACAAAAAGCGAGGTGAGGTTTTTCCAAGGAAAGGATTGCATCACAAAACAGTTAGGCATCTACCATCTGGCAAATAAGGGAAAGGATGGTACTTGTACTCTCTCACTGAATGACAGTTTTGTTGCATGAGAGGGAGATATTCTCCAGAACTACTTCCTTAGGTGTGTGGAAGGTGGTAAATGGGTGGTAAAGAAAGTGGAAGAAGATTGGGGTTAAGGTGCCCAGTTAATGTTCATGGCTAAAATTATTCTATCTATTGTCTATGCCACAATGCTCCTAAACAATGCTGAGTCCTGGGTTTCCAAAATTGAGAATCTAGCAGTTAAATAGATAATTGTGTATTCCCCTGTTAGCTGGGGTGCCTCACATGGTTTCTAGCCTGGACTTCTACAAGCACACAGGTGTTATCAAGAGACATGATTTGAGCTTAAGAGGTATTGTAAAAATGCTCCACACACTGGAGAATCAGATCCTGGCTGTTGTGGGGCCTTTGTTCTCTGGGCATTCAGATTCTCCAGTTTAACTGTGAAGTGTTACACTGCTTACAGGTAAAGAGTTTCACAGTAAGGCATTGCAGTTTGTCTCACGTAAGAAGTGATCTGTACATGCATGAAAATCTGTCTCAGTGTAATAAAGTGCACAGATATATAGATACATATAAATGTATATGCCTCATATATTATTCATGAACACTGGATGAGAGATAGTAGAAAAGCTATACTATCCTATACCATCCATAAGGATCTATGTGAATAAGGAACTCTGCCATAATAAAGCCACGTTACATTTAGCACTTTTTAACACTCCAAACCACTACACACTCTCATTGATGGGCAAAAAGAAATAAGGTTGAATGGGGAACTACGTTATCTTCTCAACACCAGAGGGAGCCCACCTGGGATATAATCCACTTACTGGCATAGGGAGTGTGTTCTTTCCTGAATATAGGCTCCAAATATGTTTTTTGTCTCTGTCTTGCATTCGTGCACACACACACACAAGAACACCGAGGTTATATCCATTCCCAACAGATCCATGCCACTTACATGCATGTGTATATGTGTGCGTATAACCAAGATACGCGATGTAGTGTGCTGTATGCTTTTTGTTTTGATTTGGTTATTTAATTCATAATTCAGTTGAGATCTGAGATACAAATGCTAAGTAGTTTTTTGGCTTGATGTCATACAAAGTTTTAACACAATGCTTTTGCTCATGGCCTCTGGCCAATGTGTATGCCTTGCACGTCATTTGTGGATGCTCTCAGGAAAGAATGTGCAGAATTGCATTTATTTTTTGGCATTATGTGTTGCATGAAAGCTACTTTAATGCTTATTCTAGGCCAGCTATTCAAAAAAATGTAATACTACTTGAATTTTATAAACAAGAGTTTAAACAGGGCTGGTTTATGTTATTGTTACTTACATTTTACAATGAGGAGGCAAACATACGGATCATCAGAAGTCAAACTCGTCTTTTGCTTCCTAACGAATGTGTAAGTTACAGGTATGATGAAAACTTTTCTTACTGTTGTGCCCAATTGTTTCTGACAGAAAGCACACAAATTGCAAACAGATTTCCACTCTCATTTAGCTAGAAGTTTTGGTGCTGGTTTCAAAGGAAGCAGGAGGAAATGGAAATGTGAAGGATATGTGTTCATAGGACAAAATCTACCTAGACTGTAAGAAAGTATTCTGCAGGCATGGACATCATTTTCACTCTATAGACGTGAAATGTGTGTCAGTAAAAACTTTCTGACTGGTGATCTCTGCAGTATTCCATGAAAAAAAATGGGCTTAGCCATTGTTCTTTCTACACACAAAATTCAATGTTACAGCAGTTCCAGAGGGAGATGGCTGGAGAGGTAAATGCCTTGGATGCCTGGTTTGTTAAACAAAGTGTAGCCATGGTCAACACTAGAAAACTAGTGTTTAGGAGCTGAGATGTGCACCTCAGTCTGGACATACTTTCTCCATTTCAGAAGAATTTCCCAAACTCCATCTCAGCTGTTGACCTGTTCCTGCAGTCCTAGGTCCTGTCACAACTGGTGGCATCATGACTGCAATAATTTTGGAGAAATGTCTCAGCAGATGGGGAGTTACCAGGTGAAACGTGAATATTCATTGATTTGTTCCTCACAGCTTTATCCTGGCAATCTCTTGTCTAGAATGAAGGAAAAAAAAAAAATTGCTGAGGATCTTTGGGTTTAAGGCCTGCGATGCCCCTCTACTCACAACCCAAAGTGAGCAGCACCTTCTCATCTTCAGGTTTTGGCTTGCTCAGAGGAACACTGCTGTAAAATATAACAGAGGCTGCTCTAATTTACAGCTGTCTGCACTCTTCTTAGCAACCATCAGGCAGGACTGCTAGCTTTCCCATATGTTTTTCTTCCTCCTTGCAGTCCAGCCCTTGGCAGAAACAAAGACTTGAAGGAAAGAAAGGGAATGGCTTGGGGTGATCCTATTCAGAGTCATTTTGTTCCCCCTAAAGCCAGCTGAGAGCTCAAAGCAGAAAGGAAGGCTAATAACAATACCAACTTGGTCTGGTGACATTGGAGTGATAAATACCTGCAAAATTGCAGTAAATACTGAGAGTTGAGAAATATTGTGAGGGATGTATGAAATGAGGAGTCCTTTAAACACAGGGAGTGATGAAAACACAGGAGGCTGTGGACCATTTGTTTGGAGAGGAACAGATCATGTACTAAGTTATCTACTAGACATAAACTCTAGCAACAGTTGTAAAATGCCAGCTTTTCAATTGATTTTGTAGTGATTTTCAAGTGTGAGTATAATTAGTTCTTTAAGAAGAGAAAATGATATAAGGAAACATTGAGCTGAAGTACAGCCTTCAGTGACTGGGGCTGGATACCTCTGCTAACTCAAGGGTATTGGTTTAGAAACAAATACTTTAGATCTTCCTCTAAACAGGTGAAAAAATCAGCTAGAAATGATTGGAATATTTTTTGTGTAGTGTGAAAAGGACAAACAACTCATTTTTTTCACATTAAAACATCCCTGACTTCAGGAACTTTAGTCTTGATTACTTCAGGTGAAGTTTATTTTATTATAGTTGAATGTGAAGATTGCTGAAAGAAATCTCATGGGAATCTCATTATTGTCTGACCATTTAAGTACCTTTAATCCAAGCAGTTTGGAGTCAAATGAACAGCTAAACATGTATGTGCTTCTTCTGAATTTCCAAGTTGATTATGCCTGACATTTTGTAGAATATTATTACATTGATTTTTTTTTGGATGTTTAATGGTTTTACAGTTTCCCAGCTTACTGTGCTCCAGACTTCTTTTCTAAGCAGCTATTGCTGCTCTCCCTCTACCTCCACACAAAATTCTAGGAGCAAACGGCTTAGAATCTCTCTAACAAATTCAAAGCTAAACACTGTAATTTATTTCAAGAAAAGGAGAGAATTCCATCAGGGGATCCTCATCAGTGATTGGTTTTAAGGACCATGTTGAACAAGCAACTGTCTGGAATGAAAAAGATGTAAATTAACCTGTACTTAGGCAAGGGAGCATTGCAGATGATCTCTGGAGAACCCTTTGATCCTTGAAATATATTTTACCATTCTAAAATATAAATAGAGAGTAAAATTGTAAGATTTTTTTAAAGTATCATAATTTCTAGGGTTTGGTGGCATAGCTAAAAATCTGTTTGGAGACACATCACGCTGCTATATTGAATGCGGTTTTTGATTTTTTGGAATAACTGCTGAAAAAAAGGATGTTTTTATATAATGATGCTGTTGCCGCCTCCATTAAGTCCTCTGGCACTTTTCCAAAGAATTAACCTTTGGTAATCAAGCACAAAACAGCAGAGGTCTTCCTCTCACTCAGGCTTTGCTGGTGCTTACCAGGTGCTTGCACGATGAACAGCATTGCAACACAGTCTGAGAAGGTCTGAAAGCCTCTCAATTCTGGATACAGAAGCCCTGCTAAAACACACCTTCAGAGCTTTATATATGCCAGAACAGCAAATGAACAGCCTTCAGCATTTTTTTCATGAGAGTTCAAGTCATATCAAATCAGAGGGGGCCATCAAGAGAGCATGCACTGGCTATTAGCAAAAGGGAGTTAACAAGTGATGAAGTCAGGAATGTGCTGATGTCTTTAAGCTGAACAAGGGGGATAAAGTGTGGGAAGTCACAGCTTTCTAGAGACGAAGCCACTGTTGGGTTAATTAATTGGGGTGGGATGTCTGCACATTGAGGGGAGGAAAGGAGCTTCATTTGGTACATGTCTAAATTTTGAGCAGCAGTTACAAAAGACTGTGGAGCTAGGGGAAGGACAGAAGTGTTTGGTACAGCTCAAACTGGCAGGAGGCCAGAAAAACTTGTCAGATATTTGTGAAAATAGGTTGCAGCTGCTAGGGCTAGGAGTGCTTCACCGTATAAGCAGCACTCTGGGACTTAGTGAGAGCCCACACTGTCCCCACAATTTCTGACAATGCTTGTCTGCCATAGGTCAGGTTTCATAAGTGAGGACTGGGTTTGATAAAATGAAATGCCACACAGCAGGCTTGCACAGTGTGACATCTCCTTCTGGCCTGACAGTGCCAGGTGAAGAACTCTGAGATTTCTTTTGAAGACAAACCATATGTGCCTGCTCCTCTGTGCTTGCAGAGTATGTATCTTCTCCCTGACATTTGACCCTACAGCAACATCCAAGCAAGCAGTTTCCCCTTTATGGCAAATCAAGAGTTGATGTCACTGCAAGCAATGTGCCATGATACCAGGAAGGAGTAGAGATGACTGCTTTGTTTGAACAAGAAGTAGTGGCCATTCAACTTAAACTCAAGAAATTTTAAAAGGCTTGGTGCTTGTTTTTCTTCCAGTGCCATACTCTTTCCCATTCCTTGTCTTCCCTTGTTCCTTTGTAAACTTTACACTGATTAACTTTATCTCAGAGCTTAATTTTCCTGCTAAGTTTGGGGGAGGAAAAGATAGTATTTCCAAAACTAATTTCTCTGACTGCCTAAATACATATTTAAAAACTTACCTGCCCACAGGATTGATTTGATTAACCATCCTAAATATATTAGATACTCTCCACCTCCAGAAAGAATACTCTTATGTTTTGGGGAAAAGGATAATTTTGGGAGACAAGACAAAAAATCACCAAGATTTGGAGGTGTTTTTTTGTGTTCATCTTGCATAATAACATCTGTTAGGCAAAAGATCTACAAATGGCATTACTTTGACTTTTAACAATATTAAATAAGTTATAATACTTATAACTTTTAATGTCCCTTTCTTTTTAATTTTTAGGTGCATTAAGATGAAAATATTATTTTGTGGAAGTTTCAGTGTGTTGTCCTGGACTCAGGTAGGCACCACTACAGCACAGGTTTTATCCTTCCTCCTCTCAAAAATGCCTGTTCATTTTTAAGAGGAAAAAGGAAAAGAAAGGGTGATAGTTTGCTATTGTTGTTTTGCCCTCATCTTAGTCCACAATATTAACATAAAGCAGTATTGTGCTTATAGAAATACTGGTATCTGTACGCAACTTTCATAGGTTGTGCGAGGCTGGAGTCAGCAAATGTTTCTCATGAATGGCTGTGCCCATCCTAAGGGTTTCCATCATCCTGTGAAATTAGAACAGAGCGTGCTGAAGGTAAAGGAAAGGATCCTCTTTTCCTGTTTTAAAATACAAAATGAGAACAAAATAAATCAAAGGGACTGTTGCATTTTACTGTTTTTCAGTGCTCACATATTGCAACTATTTATTAACATTTTATAATATCCTAAATATAAGTCAGGAACTTTACAGGCTGTAGAAATGAGTCCTTGTAGTGGTGCCTCAGCTGGAATGTATCACAATACCTGATTCACACCAGCTGAAGGTCCCCAGTTTTGGATGAGGCTCAGATGTTTCACCTCAACCCTATGTTTGGCCCTGAGAGCTACTTTGTACATTTATAAACTTATCTAAATGTGACTAATGACATTTCCACATGCCCATCAATGAGTGTTTTCCTTCTCTCTTTCAAACCTGCTTAAAGTGGAAGAGACAAAAGTCCAGGAGAAGGGCTGCCTGCCTTTTTTATCTAGCCCGCCAAGGGGCACAGACAGGAGAATGTAGATGGAGCTTCTCCTCCCACTTTCAGGACAGAAAATCAAAGCAGATCTAGATGGAGAAGCAGAAGAAGGTGAAAAACTTCTTTTCCTTTCCTCCATTCTTTATTCCTCTTCCCTTTTTTAAACATCTAGTCTCCTTGAACTGAAGAACTGATGTTTTTATCTCCATTTTTTTCTCCACTCCATCATGCAAAGAGTTATTCCAAAATCACTTGGCAGCTGTAAGACAAGCTATTTCCTAACCCTCAAAATAACTTTTGTTTTGAATAGTTCCCAATTCCTTAAAAATGCATCCACATGTATGCATGTTTTGCATGGGAAAGAAAACTTACAGAAGTAAATATTCATGGTTAATGACTGTTAAAATCCTGCTACAATCATTATTAAATTTGGGCTCATTCTGTGTGGAAAGTTGTAGGTATTAATCACTATGTATTTGTGATGTAAACTGTGCAAACACTAAGGAAAGAAGCAATCCTAACCCCAAATTTCTACCATCTAGACAGAAAGGGTGAGTCTGCTAGACCCCCAAGTTCAAAATAGGGAAGGGAATATTTTTCTTTGCTACAGTCTGAAAAGGCCTTTTAAATACTTTTTGGCTACCAGCCACATAAACAGAAACACCAAGGCTGGCATACACAATACAAAATAAAACCTTGGGGGTGCAATTTGCCCAGTTTTGTTTGACAGCCTCGTTTCACTAACCAGCTGAGGGTCAGTGTATGTTGTTGAACACTTCTATTACCTTTCATCTGCTCATGGGCTGCTTGAGCACAGACTTGCCAGGAGCTTTCTTCCTAGCATTGGTCCGTAGTAAGTTCAGTAACTTCTGTGGTTAAACACTGTGATTTTAACCAATCCTTGCCACTTTCATAAAAACAGAGACAACTTTGGTATTCACCTCTGAAAATTCACTAGAGGGATTACAGCAGGAGAAATGATACCAGTAAAATAGATCTTGGAAAACAAAGACATCTATACTTGGTGAAAACCAGGCAGTGGCAAATAAGGCTGGCCTTTTTTTGCATCTAGACATAGCATTTCTTTCTTTTCCAAAGCATGAAAAAGTATGGATAACCCTACCAACATTTCCATAGTAGAGAGTGTCTCTCCTCTTCAGGGCATTAAGTGGAGAGATTTCTTGCTGGACAATGAATGATGCAATGATAAAAAATATTTGGAAATTGCTTATTTCTCAACAGTTATCTTTTTCTTCTTAAACTAACTCTTCCCGCCTAAAGAGACCTTGGGGATTCCCAGCCTTCCTTCCCCTTTGAAATGGAGCTGTGAAAAGCTGTTGTTTCTCTCCTTCCCCTGGGTTTGTTAATGTCTGAGTTATATCACCCTCTTCCCTTTCATGAAAACTGAAGAATTTGAAAAACTCCACACTACCAAGGAAAGGGAGAGGTTTCCACGTGTGTCAGGGTCCTCTTCACAAACATATTAAAAAAATTACCTTTATTGCTGATTTCAGCAGATCTCCAGCCTATAGAGTGTTTGTTTCTAACTCTTCCCAGTTCACTAATAAATAAAACGTACTCCTGTAATGCAAATGCTAATGAGTCAATAAGGCCAGTTCAAAGTACAAAGCAATAGACAGTAGAGCTAACTAAGAAAACACAAGGCCAGGAAAAGGAGTAAAGTGATCAGCAAGTATTTGACTGTGATGCATCATTAGACTGGAAAAGTTGAACCATTTGACCTCTGGAGGACTTTTCCAATGTGAATTTATCCCGTGATCCTAAAAATATTCGGTTTTCTCATCCTGCAAGATTGCCCCCAAAATAAAATGCCCATTTAATGTCTTCTTTTTCCTGTAGTTCTCAGAAGCCAGTACCTCTGCTTGCTCTTTTCTTGTCTTTCCAGCGCTGAAAATACAGCAATAAAACCATTCCCCTCTCTGCGCATAACTTGGGCAAGGACTGGATGCTTAAGGAAGATAACAGATTTGATGAAGAAATTCAGAAACACAAAACTGACAAATGAAATAAACAAGTTTATCGTATTTCCTGTATGAAAGCATAAAGAGGAAAGTTTCAAAGGAAACAACTTTCAAGTGACAGAACATGTAAGAACATGTGATTTAAATGAGTTTACGAAGTAAGATTTAAATACAGGCTTTTAAGTTGGCTGGATGATCTCTACTCAGTTCTTTAAAGATTCTGAACTGTTTTGTTCAATGACAGAAATGATTTAACTTTATTAATAACTTTATTATGTTAGTTAAACAAACTGAGACATAACAAAATAGATAAAAAGAATAAAAAGAAAACCTCAACAACTTAAATCCATCAACACCCAGCAAAGAAGCCCCAAATTATCACTCAATCTGGGTCATTAAAACTAACATCAAAATAAATTAGGAATTAAGCAATACAGCTATCAAATTAAGACCAGGCCTATTATCAGTCTCCCTTCTTTGAACTGTCTTTTGGTTATGATGATTTTGTCTCCTGGAACTGCATCAAGCAGTGGGATTACACAACAGACACCAGGAGAGCACTCTTGACAAGCCAATTGTGGTAACTTGTCTTTTGCAGAAGCTGTCTTTTCAGAGCTCCATGGACTACAAACACAAACCACAAAACTGGTCCTATTTCAGTACTTCTTAACTTGTGAAATCTATCTTACAGAGAGAGGACCGCGAACCTCAAAAGACGAGGCATGAGAAGACAACAGCACGCTGTGAGGGACAGGCTGACCTTTCCCTCTCTAGTGACTGTTTAGGATTGTTTCAAATGGGAGGATGTTTTGGCAGATGTTGGGAGGATGTCATAGGTCCTTTCCAGTGCCGGCTATGTTAAGGCAGATGGGATCTGCCCTTGCTGTTCTCCAGCTGGAATCACCATTCTCCTCCTGGTAGGCAGGCTTCTTTCAGGAGTTCTGGTGGCTCATCCTGTGTGAGCACTTGCCATGCAATGGGCTAAATAAGCAATCACACAGATGTGAAACTGCCTGTCTTATTTTGGCTGTCCTAAGTAGTTCTGGGTGAGGAGAGGGCCCTGGACTGTTTGCCATCCCTTGTGTAGGACTGAGCACTGGTAGCAGTGGGGTGATGGCCAGGATTTGGGACTAGGCTGGAACTGTCATCTCTGTACGGAACAGCTGAAGCTGTTCTGAGGCTGAAGGAGGAGTGTCTGCAGTATTATCAGTTGTGATGGGGAATTTGACTGACCCTCATACAGACCTGTTGCAATTCCAAAACAAAAATTTAAGTATTTCAAAAGACTGGGAGATTTCCCAGCTAGAGATAAATCAACAGCTAAAAAGAAATCCAGAAGACAAAACAAAAAGGAAGGAAAAGTATGCAGTTCATGAACTCTAGCTTTCACAGCCATTGAAATTCTCTTAGAATATATCTTGGATCTCTGTTCAAAAAAAAAAAGACAGTGCTGGCAAATTCTTTCTACTAGTGGATCTACCATGAGCTACGAAATCTTCGGCAGATGTGGGCACAGTCTCTTTAGTGACACCTTGAACTTCTTTTTCCCAGGAGGCCCACGGGGAGATTGAGTGACAGCAGAACTCCTGACTCTGGGTCTCCTTGGTCTCTCCCTAGTCTCTTGCAAATAGCTCTCAGTGTCCTTGGTCATATCTGCCTCCAGACCTATGAACAACATGCAAGCTATGCAGCTTTCTCTAGTTGGCTTCAAATGTGGTTTCCTTGGTTATTGCCTATTTTGGGAAAATTTCTACTTAACCAAAACTTTGGAAGATGTTCTGTTTTTATATTAGAGCATATATGTCTGGGATCTTCTCCTCCAAACAGCAGAAATGTCGACACTGAACACCCGCATTCCTGTAGGAGCCAAGATGGTTTTATCTGAGTGACAAGGTCCAGGGATGATGGTATGTTGCCAGGTTATGTAAGGTCCAGTTCACATATCCAATTAAAAAGAGGGCTTTTGTCAACAACTGACCACTCAATGTTCATTTATCAGTGGAGATAAAAACTAACGAACCAGAGAGCTGACAATCATCTTTTCATTTGGAAGGCACATTGCACTGGACAGCCATTCTTCTGGAATCTCTCTCAGTACAGAAATGCTACTCTAAAATTTCTAAGATGAATGCAGTTAAGCGGTAAATTTATATCACCCTGGTGTATCATTCCTCTCAACATGTGTAATGTTCATTTCCTCTCCTGGAACCTTGATGTGCAGCAGCAGGTTACACAGCCCTGGCTTCTGTGAACCCATTGGCTTCACTTAGGATACATGTCTTCATTTTCAACAATGTTGTCATGTTTCTTCCTAATCCAGGCCACTGTGTCTGCTTATTAACTAATAGGAGGTATTTCCTCAGGACAGTTCTTGTCTTCATTAGTATGTTTGCTGGTTTATCTCAGACCTGCCAAAATAAAGAATGCATAATAAATTTCAGAATAAAAGCCCTGGACTTTTTAAAACTTCATTTTTTGATGAAGAAGCAATATCTAAGTTTTTGACCTCATCCATTCCCTTTTGGAGGCACAGTATGAGCATGCCAAGAAATGGAACAAAAACAGTCATTAACTAATTAAGACTTAGTAGCTACAGTCCATGAATGAACTCAGAATAGACACCTCTTGTGTCTGTCTTCCCCTCCAGGTGCCACACTTCTGTTCTGAGCCCAAAAACTGAATGGGTCAGGGCAAAATTTAGCCCTCAGCAGTCTCCATAAAGGGGCACGTGCTAAGACCCATGTGAGTAACATGACAGATGGCATTTAATCTTTCAAATGCTCAAGCTGTTACAGACACATCATGTCATAAAAAAGCACTGCTAAAATAAACTAAAAACCATCAATGGGAAAACATAGTAACTGGGACATAGAGGGTTTTAAGGAGAAATTTTTTAAAAAAGCTGTGGCTGTTCAGTCCTGTAGTCCTTTTCTAAAAGGCACTCATCTCATAGCCAAAGGAAATGTCACCTGATGGAGGACTGTACACTCCCGTCTGACATCAGCAGCGTTCTTGATATTTATAGTCCTGTAAATTATGGATACGCAGCCATTTATCTATCCTGGAGTAGATTCCAACCTGGCGTGAGCTCCCTGGGATTGCAGCTGGGTAGACTTGGCCCTTTTTCTCTTATACAGATCTTACTCCAGAAAAGCACTTAACTCTTAGGGCGAGAATAATCTGATTATTTGTGCTGGAACCTTCATGTTTGAATTTAGGCATGTATTAGACTTAAAGGGACCTCAGCAGGGATATGATTGTTCAGCTCACTCTTATTGATTAATAAAAATACGTTTTTTCCTAATTACATCTGAAACTTTCAGCTTTGTATGCAACCATTTTCCTTCTGCTTTATACTGATACTAGCATGTAAGGGCAGCTAGATGTCTCACTAGAACAAACTCTGAAAAACCTTTCCTTTCCCAACAAAGATCAGCTAGAATCTCTTTGTTACTAGCTGTATTTTTCCCCCAACTCACATCTTCAAGCTTCAGAACACATTAAAAAAAGTCACAGAGAGACCCTCTTGAACAGGATCACAAATAAGTGGAACTGCTCCACATGCATGTAGCTTGTTCTGAAAAAATATACATAGGGAAAAATCACCTATTATTATTTGCATTGTTTGATTGTTTCAGTCCATTTTGTACAGCATTTACCACAAGAAAGCGAAAATCTCTCGGGACAGAGAGCAGTCACTATTTTAAGTGAAGCTCTGTGCACTCATGATTTTTTCTCAGAATATCTTCACTGAAAAAGGACCAGCATTTTCCATCTTTCTATTGACTAAAATCAGTATTGCATCAGGTTTTAGCAGGGGGTGCAATTATGTTACTTCTTTACAAGCCAGCCAGCATGATCTTATTGACCTTAAGACATAAATATGTGGGCATTAAACAACCTAACAGCCCTGAGAAGTGGTTTCACTCCCAGAGAGTCACACTCTAGGATGGATAATGAAAAAAGAGCTTATCAGAATCTTTGTAACATATTAGAAACATTCTCCAGATTACCTATAAAATTCATTAGAGACTAGTGACCTGCACTGAAGCCTGATAAGACAGAAGCTCAGGAAAGAGTTGAGAAAAACATGATCCATCAGAGTCACGGAAATCAAGGGTTTGGAGTAGAAGTATATAAGTCTAAGTATATAGATAGGGAACACTGCTGTTTGGAAAAGATCATGAAAGGGCAAAAAAGGAACAGAAAAAAGTCTTAGTTCTTAATGCTGCAAATATCCAAAGTGAGAGCTTCATCACTGAATTGTATAGTTTGTAGGCCATATCTTTGTTGATAAGGAAAAGAGGGTCAGGAATCCAAACATTATGTACAGACTTGTGTCTGCCCTGCCCAGGGCTCGCACAGAACATAAGAGTTCTGTGGATCCCCTATGGCCCTAAAATACAAATGTCCTTTTGTACATGCTTTTTCATTTCAGGTGTCCAAAATACTGCCATGGACACCTAACTGGTGCTTTAGAGCATAAAAGGGAGGGTGGGCATGGTACAACCTGAGGTGTTTGGGAGTGGTCCCTGGAGTGAAGAGCTGACAAAATGTACCAGCGTACAGCCTAGGAGAAAGATCTCTGGGGCAGTTTAAAACTTAAATGAGGGAATAAGAAAGCAATTAGTCAGTATGTCTGATCAAAGGCCTGTCTTGGCCTTGTGTCCAGCTGTTGCTAGTTCATAATCTGGTCATTCTTTCAGAGACCTCTCATAATTGAGTGGCCTGCAATAAACTGTTAGTTTAGATCTCTAACCAAGAAAGAAGCCAAGTGGGATTTTGTTTCTGTAGCGTAACTTTGCCACCACAGAAGGGGAACATTCACATTCATAAGCCATCATATACATGAGTGGGACTGCCCTGGGATCAATGGGAATACAGCATTTTTGCACAGATTAGGTGTGGACCTAAATGTTAGGCAGATGGGCAAGGCAGATGGCAAGACTGCCCTCTTAAAATAAAGAAAGAGAGGGGTTTCATAGGTCTTGGGCTGGCCCTCTTTAAAGAAATTCAGTACCTCTCTGTGATGTCAATGGAAGGTGAAAAATTTATTAGTGTTGGTTATAGAAGTGTATGTCTGGAAGCAGATGGAAATGCCAAGAAAGAAAGCTTGCAATTGTAAAATGAATGAAAATTAGAAACTGCAAAGAGATCATTAAAAGCACAAAATGGTACTGTTTATATGTAACTGTAAAATAAACATAAAAGTGCCTAATTAAAAGGATTTAAAATTATAAACTGCAAAACAAAGAATAATTTTTCTGCTTCACATTTAAGTAAGAAGAAAATCCATCTTGGAATCATTATGGTGCTTAGAGTTCCTGTATTTCGTAGTGAATTATCAGCTGTGATGATTAGATGGCATTGCCTCATGTGCTTTGAGGCCTCTGAGCCTCAAAAATATATTTGACTTACAAATTAATCTTTGTCACTGTAAGAATAATTTTGATTATCATTAATGAAAGCTGTTCTTATTACAAGCTACCTCTAGAAATGGGCTTTTGATAACAATACCAAACTTCACAATACAGGTAGTGAAAATAGATGCTGGGCACCATTAAGAAGAAATAAAATTAAACAGAACTGAGATCCAGAAGCAATTTTAAAACCAAGTGGGATCATGATTTTGGAAAGCTGAAACTAAAAGAACCCCTGAGCTGATCAAGGCTTTAATTACAGCCAGTTCCCCCTGCTTTTTACTATGTTTCTACCAGTGGTGCTGACTAAACATAGAGAGGCAGTGGCTTTCCTCTGAAATTCATGTCCTTCAGCAGTGTTGCTAGTGTCAGTCCAAATGACAAAATTTTATTTCTGTTTCCCACTTTCCTTGCAGAGACTGAGTGAGCCTTTCAGGTAATAATGAATTTCTTAATCTCTAGAGTTAATTTCTTTTCTGCTCTAAGTAGAACTTCTTCCACAGAAAGTATCATTTTTGAGAAGCAGGAAATAGGAGGGGGTCATTACCAGCATATGCAGCATATAAGAGTACCCTGCAGGCACTGTGACATCAGGAGAATTCAGGTTGGTGTAACTGAGGCTCTAACTGCAGGTACACCAAACCAAAACAAGCCAGAACTACCACAGAAACCTCAGTCCTGAATTGTCCTGTCCCTGCTGCTTGACTAAAAAATAATGTTTTTTTCACTTTCTGTTGCATCTTTGGAACAAAAGGTGGAGATGTTCTTGGGGCATGAAAAAGTAGAACAGGACTTTCTGTTTTATTTTCAGCTGTGACCTCAGCTAATGTTGGCTCAAAATGTTTAAGTGAACATAAAATAAAGGCCTTGGTTTTAGCCTGCTCTGTTAGAAGCCAAATCCATATCTGCCTGAGTATATGGAAGTTCAAAACATCCACTTGAGGCAGATTGACCCTGTTTTTTTCCTCCTTCCCTGTCACAAATACATTCACTAAATGAAAAGGCACACTTTTGCTGCCAGTTTTCACAGTTATGATTAAATTTTCACACAGCTTCCAGTGGAAATCCAGGACCCATTTCCAAAGACATGAAGTAAACAATGTTTGCTTCAGTGTGTTGCAAACCTAAGTGGTTAATGCATTTAAGCAATGACTTTGGGGTCTGAATTAATTCTCAACTTCTCCACAAACAGATATCTGTAATACAGCACAGGCACAGCCACTAAGTGGAGGGAAGCCTTGGTGAGTTCTGTGATGCCATGGCATTCTTTTAAGGGAAAAATAGGAAATTAATAGGAATTCTTGACAAGCAACGTGACAATTATTTCAGTGCTATGTCATTTATTTTATAGAATCATAGAATCATAGAATGTTAGGGGTTGTGAGGGACCTTAAAGACCATCTAGTCCCAACCCCCCCTATCACGGGCAGGGACACTAGACCACTAGACCAATTTGCTCAAGGCTTTTTCCAGCCTGGCTTTGAACACTGCCAGGGTTGGGGCATCCACAACTTCCCTGGGCAACCTGCTCCAGTGTCTCATGACCCTCACATAAAGAATTTCATCCTAATACCTAACCTAAATTTCCCCTCTTTCAATTTGTACCTGTTACTCCTTGCCCTATTGCTACAGCTCCTGACGAAGAGTCCCTCTCCGGCTTCCCTGTAGGACCCTTCGGATACTGGAAGGTTGCTGTTAGGTTTCCAGGCAGCCTTTTCTTCTTCAGGCTGAACAGCCCCAACTTTGTCAGCCTGTCTTTGTAGAAGAGGTGCTCCAGTCCTTTTACCAACTTTGTGTCCCTCCTCTGGACTCACTCCAACAGCTCCATGACCTTCTTACGCTGGGGACATCAGAACTGTATCCAGTACACCAGGTATATCAGCTTGAGGTTTCTCAGAGAGAAATTTATCAGCTTCCAAGAGAAATCAGGGATATCTATCAGCTTAAGAAAAGCTAAATTTGGCTAAATGTGTATCTCTAAACTAAATTCGGGCTGTGACATCAGGAAAGATATTGGCTCATTGCTTTTATATTCCTTAGGGTGCTCAGGTTTTCGTTTGCAAAATATGGTTTTCTGATGCTGAAAGAAACAAAGTGCATAATTTTCAGTTCATAATTGTCTGATTCTTGTTTTTGCATAAACAACACTAAGAAAAAGTATTATATAAAACAGTATTATATACAATAAAAATATACTGGCCAAGCCATGTGGGGCTTTTTTACAATGAAGTTCCTTATGTGAATCCCTATCTGCTAACAGAAATGGGAGGAATCTTTTGAATAGAAGAAAGACAGAACTTATTCCTGGTGTTCTTAAATTATTCCTATGAGCAGATGAAATGTGACCTTTAAAATGTTTTAATTATCAGGATATTGATACTGCAGTTTTTGAATCTGCTTTGCGTCCAAAGTCCTGAAAGAGCCTGAATCCTGCTAGAATTTCACGGCATGCAGATAGCAAACAGCCAGGACCCAGCCCCTGGGTTCAATCTCTATAGCAGGTTATCCCACACACAGCTACACTGACGCAGCAGTAAGAGTTCCAAATCCTAATCCAAATGACATTTCTGGATATTTTATGGGCATTAACTAATTTGATCCTCACATTTCTTTCATTGTTTTCAAATTTAAATAATTACCATTGCGCTCATTTCACTCTTAAAATCTATGTTCTGGAAACTGTGTTTTTTGAGTTCTTGTAGAGTTTTTTAAGTCTTTCAAAAAACTGCCAGCACCGTAAACCTTACTTCCCCCATGCCACAGCTGTGGACCGTGACTTCATGGCAATCCAGCCTGTTTCCAGGCCTAGAGCGTAACGCTGACATACATTTTACAAGGAGTTAACCTCTCTTTCCCCAGTACCTCTGGCATTCATTCCAGATGACAGACAGACGCAAAACAGCTTCAAACTTGTTTTAGTCTCAGTCATTGGAGCACACTTCTCAGGATTTGCACAGATGATCTGTCTTGGGTTAAGAACATCTGAGGCCCAAACCCACTGCAGTAGCCAAGGACATGCTTTTGGCCATTGCTGAAGACTACTGAGTACTTTTCAGAACACCTTTTTACACCAGGTGCTGTAGACCCTCCAGCTGGCTACAAGAGAACTGCTGCATTACCCAGAGCAGTACAGGTGCTGTACAGTAACCACTCCAGGTGAGGTCCCTGAAGAGTATGTTCAGCTCCAATGGCATGATCTATTTAGAGACTTAAAAGATGCAGCTGTGCAGCTTGCAGTTCTAGAACTAGTACGAGTAAGCTCTAGGGCATCTCTGTATTGACTGCATGGGGAGGAGAGATCCTTAACTTTTTTCTTTTAGTTAAGTATAAAGCAAATTATAAACAGTAAAGGGATATTGAGGTACTTTCATAAGTAAGAAATTAAATAGACTCAAGAGTAGAGCAAGATGAGTCACTGAGACCTGATACAAATGTCCATCATTTCCTGCAATCTGCTGCCCCTGCAGCACAGCTGCTTGATCCAGCCCATCACAAACATATGCCTAACACTGAGAAACAGTGAAGTTTGCATATTGTTTCGGTGCTTGTTGCAGAAGTTGCAAGATAATGATTTAAGACAATAACTGATATTTGTGATCTCTAAAAGGCCATTTCCTAGCCTCTGTCCCTTGAAGGGCATGACCATACCTGAGTCTAATGTCATGCCTGCCCTGTCATGTGAGAACACACTGGTGAACTCAGTTCAAAATTTGGATAATAAGTGTCATTCTTTTTTGAAAAATTTACCTCTATTTTGGTCTAGAGATTTTCTAGTAACCTGTTTTTTGGGGCGATAGCAAGCATAAGATTGGTAGCAGAGGTTTGACTGAGGTCCTAGGCACTTGTAAAGTTTTCTGGTGGTTCTTTCCAATATGCCATGAACTATCTTTTTTTTCTGTCACATATACTCAGCCACATTTACATTTGGGTACAGCACAGGCCAGTATACTAACATAAGTAATTTCAAATTAAGTCTCTCAGTCTTTTCTGGCTCTATAGTATAAGTTCCAATGCAAAATGTACAGAACACCCACGTAACCCAAGGCTTTTAGATCTCAAAGTAAATGTTTTCACATAATCATGGATTGCATCCAAGCAAATGTCTGTAAGATGACATTTCTGGAAGCTTTTGCATCTTTACATTATATTTAGTTTACACAATATACTGTACAACTGGAAAAAGTGGCCATATGAGCCAGACCAACATTTGACCTCTTGTAGAGTGCCTTTGAGAACAGGCTATTTCTCTACCCTCCTCTACGCTAACACCTTTTACATCAGACAATTTCCAAATCAGGAATTTCTTTGAAGTTTCTGGTCTTTCTTCCATAGTTTACTTTTCAAAACATCACAAGGCTAGTGGAATTCATGTATTCATATGCTGGGGGCCCCCATGCAACCCAGCTTGGATCTGAGTTACCCTCTCTTCTTTACATCCACCTTCTTTTCCTCTCTCTGTGAAGCAGTCCTGTTCCAGTCTGAGTCACTGGGAGTCCTCAGAGTTTCTGGGTGGAGTTGAAATTTGGTTCTCCTGTCCCTACCATCATGCAGCCTTTGTCCTTGAGGCACCATCCACCCTGTTTCTCAACAGAGCTCAGCATGGCCTTCATGCTGGAGCACCTTTGGTGTGAAGGGAGAGGTGATGCTTGTCCCTGTAAAGGCCCACAAATCTACACAAAATTGATCCAAAAACATTTAGGGGAAGGCAACCAAGAAATTTCTACTGGAAATGTATCAAAGGACAAACTCCAGTGCCTTCTATCATCTGGCTTTCTAATACTATACATGCTGTTTCCAGGGCTTCTGTGAAAATAGTGAGCGAGCTGTGCTCTCTGTGGGAATGGCTGCAAGGAGGGCATAACGGGAAAATAATTTCCTTTGGAAATTTGCTTTCGAGTATCCCATGGAGCCTGATCCAAAACCCACTGCAGGCATTGGCCAGAGAGACTTTAATACTCTTTGTATCAGGCTTCAGCCTATTCACACATCAGCAAAATTTTTTTTTCATGTTGCTAATTTTACAGAAACTGCTGTGGTGCCATCTGGGAACAAGGAGAGGGAATGTTTTCATTTTGTGAGCACAGGTGAGTGGATTTTTTTTGCTTGTTCATTTTAAAATGCTGTGAAATCCAAAGATGCAAATAAGGACCATTTTTCTCTGGGCACAGATGACTGAAACCACAGCTTAAGTTTTTAACTTTTATCTTTTGTTTTTAATTTTTCCTGTATTTCTCAAATACATCATTTAGTGAGAAGAATCAAAGATATGGGGCAGAGATCTCTGTCATTTTCAGTTTGGGCTATTTTCAGGGCAGTACTCCCTGGCTTGCACAAAACAAAATGTCTTTGTGATGGAAAATGTGACTTCTTTTGGTCAAAGGGAGGAGAAACATAAAAAACGGATGAGACAGCAAATAGCAGATATGAGAAGGTGAGTGACAGACAAAGAAGTTAGCTTTCTAAGGAATAAACTGAATATAGTGCTTCTCAGAAGAAGATTGTGAGGGCAGCATGACTTTTTTTTTACTTGGTTTCTATATCAGATGTTCATGCAGGTCACATTTCTTTCTTCATGCTTGCAAACTGATTCTTCTTGAAATGAATGTTGCCTTCCCGTGTCAGTCGTTATTTTGTCCTCTGTCTTTTCATTGCCAGACTCAGCTACTCCCTACACAGTAGCTTGTGGGACAAGGTCCCAGGTAGCAAGGTGTCAGTTGTTCCAGGAATGGCACAGAGAAGGAAGATTTGTGCTATGAAGTAGGTTCTTCAATGTCCCATAAAGATAAGGCCAGGCATCATCCTCCTCCTCAGAAACAGCACAATACAATTTATTTTCTCAACCCACTCAACTATTTCCATGAAAGATGAATTTTTGTGTGCATATGAGGCTGCTGCTTGTTCAGTATTTGTTACAGTTGATCAAGAGGTTCAGCAGCTAAGGTCATCAGCAGAGACACACCCACATGCATCCCCAGAGGTGTTTAAGGCCAGTCTGGGCAAAGCTTTGAGTGACCTGGTCTAGTGGAAGGTGTCCCTGTCCATGCCAGGAGGGTTGGAACTGGATAATCTTTAAGGTCCCTTCCAACCCAAACCATTCTATGATAGTATGATACACAGAAAAGCAATATGTGGTGTGATGTTGTAAACGTTTTTCTTAGAAAAACTGGCAAAAAATGGACTTTGTTGCCCACAGCTAAAGACCTAGTACAGCTTACATCAAATAACTTCACCTTAGCAAGAAAGGTAGATTAAGACAATAATTATGCTGTGTTTCTTCTTCAGTAAACATGCAAATTTAAAAATTGTACAAAATTTTTAGATACCCAAACCCAGAAACTCTTTCAAAGAGAGCAGCACTAAGCAATGTCTTAGTCAGGACAAGGCTTTTAAGGAGATGGAGTATTTATAAACTGCCCTATATACTGATAAGGCTGTATGATTTTAGGCACAACTACTCTTTGCTACATCATAGGTACCAGAGTGGGGGATGTGGAGCTTCTCATCAAATCATTTTGTGTAATTGTACATTTAACTTTAAAACAGGCTTAAGTATGTTAAAGTAATGTGCGTCTTTAAAAACTTCAGGAGTGGGTTCTTTATGGGAAACTCAGAATTTAAAAAAATGTTTGGAGTAAAGTCAAAATATTATGAGCAGTGCTCTGCACTAATGACACATATCAGCAGTATTTGTGACCAGAAGAACAATGTGATAAATTTTAATCGCTAGGGACCAGGCTTTGTGGGAAGTGCCTAATACACAGACATCCTTTATAGGTTTCCAGCTATGACCTATGTCTGAAAGACATTTTAATGATAACTACGGAAAGTAGATGGATTGTCTTCCCAGAGTGTTGAAGGTCCTGTTTGTTGTCATCCGCAGCTTCTATAAAGACCAGAGATTTTCAAAGGTACTCTTCTGTCCTGCTATCAGCACGCAATACCACAAGGATGGGACTATCTAAGATAAAACATGCCAGAGACATGTAGTCCTCAGGATTTCCTGTGGGAGTCTGACCAAAAGAAGGCAATATTAATAAATGTAAATTCTGGAACATTATTATCACCAGAGCTGTGTCATGTAGTTTACCCTTGAATTCTTATAACCCCTCTAGTTTTCTCAGGCAGTTCAAGTATTTAACTGCAACTGGTCAGAGTGTTAGACCTCCCCACTGGGACAATTGTTTTCAATTACATTAAAGGCTCAAAGCCTTTGATAGACATGCCAAAGCAAGGAGTTTAGCTTGCTGAATGTTTTAACTCTTTGAACTAATGTGGGATCTGGGAGCCCCCATACTCCTGGACCTTGAAAATGCTTAAAAAATAGATGCAATCTGGAAGAAGATTGGTGCCAAAAATCTGTAATAGTCCTCCCTTTGAGGATGCTGTTGCCTTTTTTTATATTCATTTTCTTGGAAGTGGTAGTTAGAGGGAGTATAACAAACAAATAGTTTTTCTTGAGGAGGATGAATTACACCAGCAAAGTCCCAGTCAACCAAAACCTTCCCTAAAAATCTAAAGTGATTTCACCTATTTTTTAAATTTTCAGAACTATTCTTTGTTCCTGTGCTCCTCATTGGGGCATTTCTTAGCAGAGAAGTGAAGATATCAGTGCTTAGTGGCTAGCTTCTTGCTCCTAGAAAGAAAAAAAAAAAACAAAGCAAGGAGCAAAGCAAAAAATGCTTAAAATATGCTGATCTTGTGGGATTTTTTGGTCAAATCCTAGTACACAATTCAGCATACCTTATAATACCATTTTGCTTACAGGACCCCCAGAACACCTTCGTTTCAAGTTTTACTTTTCAGAAATTTCTCTCAATCATGCAGATTACAGAACACTTTGGGCATCTCTGCCTCTATAGATTAACACTCAGGTTTGTCTTAGTTGTTTTGGAAACTCAGGCAAACATTAGCTCTGTTACAATCCTGCCTTATATACTGAGTTCTTATTAACATATGGGCAGTGGCAGTACTTTGACCTCGAGTGCTTCAGGGTGGTTTCTGCTGATTACCACTGTCTCCACTTCCCTTCCAATGCAGAACAAATCAGGAAAAGCAAGAAACGAAAGGTAGTCCACATCAAGTCATGCTACCTCAGTGGAACAGTAGCTTCTGAATAGGAAACATGGCTTAAAAGACAGCTGTGAGTGGGTGGATCACACTCTAATATCATATCTCAGCTTTGTTGAGAATATCTTTCTTCATAACTATCTAGAAAAGAGCTGATTAAATCTCTGCACAAGTATGTTTGCAACAGACTTTGTCCTACTCGTTACAAATAGAAAGCCAGATCCTTCCTTTCAGGCAGTGTGATATTTTTGCTGTTCAAATCAGAATATGCTGTTCTTTTTGATGAAAAGAGCTGTGGAAAGCAACTAAAAGCTTAGCTCTAAATAAATACAATACACATCAATGCTTTCAGAAACGAGCTTTCATGATTTTTGCTTTGACAAAGATCCTATGAACTCTACAAAACATAAACAATACCTCATAATGAAACCCTGTTTTTTCAAAGTTGACATCACATCTGACTCAAAGTGTGACTTTTTGATTGGGATTAAATTCAGTTTATTTAAAGGTTTTAGAATAACTCCTTACTTATCTAGAACACAAGATAAACATAACAAACATAACATTTATCTTATGAATAAAAATGCTGATAAATATAACTTAGATAGTTAAGAAATATCTTTCTTTCTTTCTTAAATTCTTTGTGTTTTACATTTGGGAGCATTTTGTGTATGGAATTTTCACTATTATGCATGTTAGGATGATCAGATCTCACTTGTTTATATGGGGTTTTGCACAGAGAGGGAAAAATATTGTAGAAGAATTTAATCACACCCATATGCCTAAAAAGCATCAAGTTCTGACCTATACATGAGGAACATTTTGGCATTGACTAGCTTTCAGAATAGCTCAAGAAGGTTCATTTTAGATTCCTTAGAGCAATGCTGGAGTCTCATGAAAATACCACCTGTCTTTAGGTACCCTGATGGTTAAAAATCACCAAACAGCAATCCTTGGTTAGAGCTCAGTCCAGCCAGTAGCTCTGGCTATTTATTAGAGTCCTGCTTATATTCACACCTGGATTTACCCTAAAAGTTAGGAGAAGCGTTGTGGTGGGCAAAAAGGACCCTTCATAGCCCACATGTTAAGCAAATGAGAGAATCTTTGTAGAATGAGGAGCAAAAGCAACCACCTCCAGGACTAGGACTGTATTTCTGGATTTGTTCAAGGTTTCTTAATCTGTGCTATGGATTCCTAGCTCTGTCAAAATACAAAAATCAAGGTACAATCTGAGACAATAAGACTCAGAAAATTTGCTCCCTGAATTGAGATAATATGAACACTGCACCCAAAAAATTAATCACTTCCAGGTGTGGTGTGACTTGGAGGTAAATATTTCCAAATTACATAACTAGCATACCCCAGGAATCCTCACATCTCACCTCATCTAATTAGTCAATTGCTACGTTGATCAACTATCAGTATCAAATGTGTTTGCTGTAATCTCTGAGTTACTAATAACATCCTTAGCATAAAGCAAGAATGATATGAGGTCAATGCTTTATGCCCTACATGAAATGTTTACTTCCCTGTTAGTCTGGACAAATAAAAGTTGTTAAATCCCAGGCTGCCTCAAAGAACCATTCTAATGGTTCCTTCCAGGAAAGAGTCTAACTGGACTTAAATTGTCTAGTGAATCCTCAGGAGAGATCTAAATTCTAAGTGTATTCTAATGACTGCTTATTTTCTACTTGGTAAATCGGTAGCCAAGAGAAATAAGGGAAGAAATTTTAAGGCATGTAAGCTGCATATTGAGACCAACAAATTGAATTAATGATAATCTCCAGCAGCCAAATCTGAGGTTAAGTTCCCCTGGTTTTGAGAACATCACCAGGCTGTGAGTAAACTCTGGCTAATTTAGCACCCAACTCTTATGCTCATGATTCAGATCTAAGTTGATTTTTATCCATGCCAAAATATACTGATTGTTTTTTCTTTCTATAAATACTAAAAATTGGGTTAAAAGAGTCTATACTTTTAGGGTATTTTAAAAAGATTATAATTCAGATAAGACTAGTTATGGCAACCCATAGGTCTTTAGCTTTCTCCTCTTTGCTGTACATACTGAAGTATGGAACCAGACAATGAGGGGTTAAATAGTAGTGGTGCAGATGCAGCTGGGCTATGTTACACTAAAAGGACCAGCTAATGGGCATAAAGGAGGATTAGAAAAAGGAAATAGATGAAACTGCATTGAGTGCTGGCAGGGAGAGTCTGGATTTTTGTTTAGGGGCAGGGACTCTTGTTTAGGCTTTTTTATGAACATCAGATAATAAAGGGAGTTTGCATTTGTTTGTTGGCTGCTCTCTGTGCTTATTTTTTTTCAAATATTTTTAAATTCCAGAAGTCTGTAAGAGCTAGAATTGTGAAGGTTTATTGACAAATGAATACTGAAGTGTTTAAACATGAAGATGCATCTTTATATGTAGGGTTTCCTGGGTCATAGGGGTTAGTTTGATGGAGTATTATAGTAGCCTGGGGTTGACATATCCTTCACCAGAAAAATGGTGGAGAAAGAAAATGGAAGATATCAAGAGTAGAATTATGCTCCTTGTAGGAGGTTCAAGCTCTTCCTCTTCTGTGTGCTTTCTTGCACTACTGAGAACCTGGCAGGGTTTTAACAGCGTACAGGTAACCATCTACCCTCTCAGATGCCTATCTGCCCCCTGAACTTTCAGGGGGGAAACTTAAAGAGCAACTGAATTAAAGAATCCCTGGGTCACCTTCTCCTTTTCCATGTGAAGGAAGAAGCTTGATGGGAACATGTATCTTTGTCAGTGTACAGAATCGCATAATCACAGAATTGTCTGATTTGGAAGGGACCCAGAAGGATCATTGGGTCCAACTCTTGAGTGAATTCAGTTTTTGTTTGTATGCGGGGAGAAACAGGAGAAAGCTAATATTTGGATATATAAATATTATTTCAGGACTCTGCTCATCCAAAGTGTACCTATAATCACTCTTATAAGTATTAACTGGTTTGAAGAAACCCAGAGCTGTTGAAGCATATCAGTACTACAGTGTAATGGAGATGCTCTTAACCTATTTTGATCCAGGCTAGCTCGGGCCTGTTGGGGCCCTCCCCCTACCGTGTGGTCCTGGGAGAGGGGCCCTGAGGGGAGGCACGGGGTTTTCCTGCCCCTGGTCAGCCTCATTCCCCATTGGTTGTTTTGTGTTCCCCTGCGCGGACAAGGACCCTCAGATCCCGTGATTGCCTCAGTTCCTCAGCAGAGCCCCGGCCATGCGGCTGGGGAAATAAACATCTCTGAAACATCTACCAAGAATCAGTCCATAGATATTTCTTTTCCACGGGCCTCGTTGATTGATATGCGTGTTGCAGTATCCCCACTGTAACACAGGCCCTGCTAGCTGCTCACAAGGGTACTAGTCACAGCTTCTGTGTATGTGTTTCTACTCAGCTGGGCTTTACAGCTCATTTGTTTTTTGTGGATATAACTAGACTTGGTGGCTGGAGGAAGCTAGACTTGCTGCCCGTCTAAAAGTGGTAACAGTGGTACCTGGTTATGGTGTTTTTGCCCATCCTGCTATCCCTCA
This sequence comes from Aphelocoma coerulescens, assembly GCF_041296385.1. Taxonomy (NCBI): domain Eukaryota; kingdom Metazoa; phylum Chordata; class Aves; order Passeriformes; family Corvidae; genus Aphelocoma; species Aphelocoma coerulescens. Next base: position 68,334,767 of record NC_091016.1, read on the forward strand.
GCTTTAAAGTAATGCTGTGTTGCTGGCTTTTTTTTTTTTTTTCCAAGATAGTCGTGTATCAGAGTTTTGCCATCACATAATATTTGCAGGTGTTTCAATGTCCTTGAAAAGCAAACAAAAACCCTCAAAAACAAACAAACAAAGAAACCGCACCAAACCCGCAAACTCCAAGTGAAGATTTTTCTCTTGGCCTATGTCTTTCATCACAGAGAGGAGTAATCTCTCCATTCTTATTGAGGTTAATTATCACCTTCAGACCAGGATTCATAATGCCTTATCTCCTAGAGAGTTTCTGACTGTGCATGTGCAGGTAGATAATAGGTGTGCAAAGCCAGTCCTTGGGAATGGGCCCCACAAGGACTTGAACTTTGTGCACCACCACCACCATCCCCTCCAGGATGGCTGGGAGTGCTCTCCAACGTAATGGCTTTCCAGTAATACCCAAGGGGAGAGAAAAGGGGTAACATCTGGGTCAGACCCCTGCAAATGGCCAGAGACAGACAACAGACCAGACTTGTGTCTGTAGGAATGGTCCCTGGCATTGATTTACTGACACAGATATGGCCACACAACTGGAGGACACAGACTACAGAGTCCTCATGCCCTTTGTCTGTATAGGTCTGGTATTGGGGCAAGCAAGTTCAGTGTAAATGAGGCTGACTTGCCTTAGCCTCTCCCTTGCAGCAGAAACAGCATCTGCCATTGCACTATGCTTTAAAATTCTGGATTTATAGATGCTGTCTTTGGCAAGGTCCCTGAGATTGAAGGGACTGAGACAGACCAAGCATCTGCAGACAACTACCTGCTTGTGGCAAGCTAACACAAAGAGTTACAGCTGACTAATGTCCAGGACTCATGTGCATTGGCTTATTGCACATTTTGTGAGAGGTGAGAGTAATGAGTCTATGCTTTAAATCCATCTGGAGTTTATATCCAAATTCTCTCTTACTCTGATAACTCAGTATTTATTACAGTCTTAACAGACCTCCTGCTCTGTGGCTTCTTCCTGAAAGATCATGAGTCTACATAATGTTGCTGTCAGGGGGATGGTCTCCTCCTCTACCTCTGTTACTCTCAGCTCTTTCCTAGCTCACTCTTTGGGACTGCACTTACCGTTTTCCCATAGGACAGCATTTAATTGCTCCTTGATTGACCTTTTGCCTTGTCCCAACAACTTTGCCCCTGAGGTCATTTTACCAATTCATTATTCTTGGTGGTGGAGAAAAAACGTCCTTCTTAATGTCTAAGTTTCTCTCCCTATTATTGCAGAGTTAATCACAGGAGAATGATTTAGAGTTATTTATCACCACCTTTTAAATATTGGGTAGCAAAGTGTTCCCTGAAAATAATGGCTTGAGAATCCCTTCACTACTTTCTGCTTAGAAACTCTATCTTTCATATCCAGAAATAGGTTGAACAAGATTTTTGGACAGAAACTTGAATATTGTGCTGGATCATTCACACTTTCCATCATCCCTATTGCACCATTTACTGTAAAAGCAACAGGATAGTAGAACCAATTCTAATCTGTGATCTTTGCATAAAAAATAATTGTGCTTTGCGGGACAACACATTTTAAAAGGTTCAGAAAACCTGCTAATCAATCACACAGATGACTAATGCTTATAAGCACTCTGCTGAAATCAGGTGATGCTGATAAACATACTCTAAGAATGTTTATTAACAAGCCATTAAGGAAAAAAATAGTCCTGGCTATAGAAATCATTTAATCATTTCCACGTGAGTTATTCTCCAGAAAGCCAGAGTCACCTATCTTCCCTTTTCATACACTCTGATCCTGTCCCCTAGCTTTGGGGTCTGGGGGGGAATTACACTGGTTTGCTGTTCCAGTGGTCCATTAATCCTTCAATAAGACATTCATAAAAGAAGCATGGAACCTTAAGTGTGGTCAGAGAAAACCACCTGCAATGTTTATGAATTTTATGTGCAGTCTGTTTTGTCCAGCCCTAATGTTCATTTGTCTGGTGGGTTGGCATCAGGTCTTTCATTTGAGGGAGTTTCTTCTAACTTGGCTCATTTGTGCAGCTTTCCTTTTACAAATAGTCACTTGTCGGAAGTTTCAAGGCAGTATTTGTAAAAGATCTTCAAAATAATGACAAATGGTTAAAATGAGCATTAAAAAATAAATAAATTCAGTAACTATTTATCAAGATTACAAACTAGAAGTGCATTTCCTCCAGCTAATATGTGGAACACTTCACCCTGGCATAGATAAATCATGAATCAGCCAAGGGGTTAGTTAGGCCTTCCAGTTTCTATTAGGTCATCTTACTAAAGTCTGGATTTCTGAAGAAGTAAGGGTTCAGGGGTTATTTCTTTTTTAAGTTATAATAATTAACTCTGGGGATGAATAAAGCAGCAGGAAAAAGTGTATTTTAACTTGTATCCCAGCAAAACAGAATCTGAAACTGTTCTTACAGACTATTTTCTCTCTTATGTTGAGAAAAATAGAAGACCCAGAAAAAGAAAGGATTTCTCTCAAGTGCAGGGCTACAATCTGTAAGAAAAAGCCTTTCCTGTGAGCAAGTGAAGGGGGTGGAGATTCGCACTAAAATAAACAATGAAGTAGGGTCTTGTGTTGGATGTACTGACAAGGTTGCAGGCACTGGCTTTAAAATGTTTCATCCCGAGTATCCAGTGTCTCCCAGAAGGACGTGCAGTAGGAGGAAGTGTGAGGTTAAGAATTCAGGGAGATTGGATAGATAGTCGAAAGACTTGGGTAGACAATCTGAAATTCATTACAAGAGTGTATCCCGGGGGTCACCACAAACGTCCTATAAACATCAGTGAACTTTTCTGCAATCCAGAGCTCCAGGAGCAAGTGTGGTGAGCCATGAGATAGCTCCTCCTGTGCACACATATACCCAGGGGGACAAAGAAGGAGATAATGATGGGTGCTCTCTGAAGGGATTAGAAATATAGGTTTCTAATCTATTTTTAAATGTCTCCAAACCGACCAGCAAATATGATCTGGCTTTCCAAATGTTGAGAGCATTCTTTAAATTATGCCTCTACTTGGTCAGCCTCATGAATACCCCTCAAAATGAATAATCAACACTGAAATGTCTACACATTTCTTGGTAATCCAGCAGAAATGCACATCTATGCACACTGATACCCTTTTAATGATTAGGAATGAGGGAAAACACATGAATTCAAAGAAATAGAAAACCTGGAGTGAAAGAAGGGTCATAGTTAAAAGTCAAAGCGAAATGATTTTGCACTCCAGTAAATGCTTTGATTACCGTGTCCTATCCTATTCAGAAGGATTTGCAGAGTGTCTCAGTGAAAAAGGAATTAAGTGCCTTAAGATCTTACAGTGAGGCTACCCAGTGGTATAAGCAGACATCCTCTCAAGTAACAGAGTTTATGTGCAAATCCTGGATTGAGCATATGTGACATCTTTGATTCTGAACACCTGCCTCAGCTTCCTTTCAAAGAGTTTTGGGTGGTTCAACTTTCTCTGGCAATTTTTTGTAAAATTTTTCATTTGCATAAGCATGCTTCAAGTTTAAAAAACCAGTTATGACTCAGTGTTGTAGTGGCAAAGGAAATATAAATTGAAGAAATATATTCTAAAAATGTTCTGTAGTCCACGTTGCACATAAGCCTCAAACCACTTTAATGAGTTTTAATCTTGAAGAACTTTGCATAAAATTAATTCTGCCAAGTGCAGTGGGACAACTTAATCTCTGAATATGGTGTAAAATGTTTAGCACGTGTGTAAGTGATTGTGGGGTTTGGGTCTAATATCAGAAACCTCTTCTGCACCAACAAACCTGAAAAACTGTAATGGAAAATAAGTTCATATTGCATTTCCTCAGGTCTGAATTGCATGCCACTTCGATTGTTCCTCTTGCAATAGTCTGCCAATTTGTTGTAATCTTGTACAGACTTTTCATCTGAAAGTTCACTTTTGCAAATACAAGATGTGGGAGCTAAGATGATATATTGAAGCATATAAGTAATCAGGAAAAAATGCAGTTCAGCCCATGTATTCTTTGGAAATATGTATAAATATTTACAAATTATGGAGTTAAATCCAGCTCATTTTGTAAATGAAGGGATATTCTGCTTTTTTATGGGAAACATCAAAATCCAGGAAGCATGGGAGAATAAGACATAAAGACTTTTCCAAGGGACATTCATAAACTCTCATAAAATCAAACACCATGCAGACTGCAACCTTTCTCCTATTTTCATTGTGTGCACGCCTACGCATCCGTGCATTTGTGGAAGCAACTTTCATACAAGAACTTTTTTTTTTCTTTTTTGCATGTACCAATTACTTTGTAAACAACTTAAAGAGATTGGTGAGGGACTGCTCTGTAAAAATGATAGCACATCTGCAGCACAGGCAGTTAAAGTCAACAATTAATTAATTGTTAAGGGCTCTGTTCATCCAAACGTTTGGCTCTGTATTTACTGGATGATTCATGGCTTGTGATCCCTAGTTTCCAGAGAACTCAGCCTGATCCTCCACTTCAACCCTTCCCCTGCTCCCCGTTTCACCCTTCCCTGCCCACACCCAACTGCAGAGAGGCACAAACACGTTCCTTACAGAGTAACAGAGCTTTGTGGCAAGCAGCTCACCCAGAACTCCACCCACCAAGTGTATTCAGCAACCCCAGGCACTGCTCTGCTGAAGCCTATGAGACGGAGAGCCCTCCTTGCCTGGTGTCAGTAATTCACTGATAGACGGGTATTTACAAAACAAGGCACACACAGAAGCACATGCAGTCATCTTTTGTGTAGCTGGTTTTTGGTAGGTCAGACTTTAATCCCTCAGTGTAACGCATTGTCTGCCGATTGTAGCAAACAGATTTTATATCAGCCTGAATGAAGTTGTGCAGTGCTGTGGTCAAGAGAGTCTCTGGCAGTCTGGGGGGCACTTTATGTCCCAGCTTGGTTCTGAGCCTTCAGATAAGAGATGTCATAGTGATTTGCTTGAGTTACCTCCCAGGGAAAGATCTACTATCTTCTAGTGTATGTAGGACAAAGAGAGAGCATTATGTTTATGGTGAACCAAATCCATAATAGTCAGGGTCCAAAATCTGTAGTTCTTAGGTAAATTCTTAGGGGAAAATGTTCCTTAAGTAAGGAGTGCCAAAAAATTGCAGTAAGAATAGATAAAACATTATTTGTTCATTAATATTTTTATTATTACTAACTTGCAAAGCTCCCCTGGAGTATAACAGCAGAACATTAAACATGTCTAGCAAAATAACAACTACCTATCACTGGATAATCAAAGTTGTCACTGAAGAAACAAAATGTAAAACCATAAACAAGCCTTGAACAAACAAGAAATAATCAATGCATGATGATAAAGGGAACCAAAACATTTGGCATCTTTGCCAGAAAGCATCTACAGATGTGTTCTGATGTATGATAAGAAGAAATAACATTTCAGAGTCACAGGCCCTCAGTGAGGCTCCTGCCTTCCAGTGTGGTTAAGTCACAGGGAGGTACAGCCAGTTTTGCTCCCGCTGTGGGTCTCAACAGACCTCCTGGTGAATTGTTCAGATTTCTGAGAGCTATTTCTGGTGTGTGGGACAGAATCTGATCCAATTTCACAAATGAAGTGACAAAAGGAAAGCTGTGCTGTTTGCTGCTTCCTTGAGGCACTCCCTTCATTCTCAGATCCAGGCTGCTTCTAAAAGCAGCCATATGACAGAGCCCAAACTTTGCCTGAGTAATCCAGTTTAGACATCACTGATGGGCAGAGACTCATTGTTTTGGTATATCTTTTAATCTTGAATTTCTGAAAGGGACAGGGAGTCTAGTGAAAAGACAGATTAGTACTATTTTGTAGGTGGAAAAGTTATTCTCACCCTTTCTTCAGATATAGTCTTTCAGGCTCATCTTGCAATTTACAGCTGGTTTACAGATAACCTGAACATCCCCAGGTAATGGCCAGCTGCCATTAATCCAGGCATTTTACTGGAAGTTTCCATAACTTAGCAATAGTCACTTCATAAGGCATTGCCTAAATTCATAATCTAATTGCTTCGGAATCAGATAGCAGGTTGGTAGGTGAGAATTCACTGCAATTATATAAAAAAAAACTCAGAAAAAAAAAGGTAAGCCATCTTGTTTAATTCATGAGACACTGCTAGAGCTGACTGTGGTTGTTCTACCTTTTCCACTGTATCTGCACAGTTTTCCTTATGGCAGGACACACAAGAAGTCACTTTAAAATAAAAAAATACCTGGCTGACTGCTGAAAAGATCATTTGTCAAGAGAAGAATGCTGTGGAGGGAAACTCTGACCTCTAAACCTGCAACAACAACAAAAGCCAGTGTTTTAAAAAGTTATTTTGAAGCCTAAATAAACCTTGACAGATTCCCCTTAAACTTCTTTTACAGTGATTAATTTCCAGCTAGGGAAATATTGACTCTAAGAGAAAATGAAAATATTTCCATCTTCTTTCTAACACTGCATTATAAGATCATTTGACCTACTAGATAGAGTGGAAAATCACTATCTGTCTTAATGTTATTAGATGGATCAGGTTTCACATCTCTCTCCCTCTGTTTTCCTTTGCTTCCCCTGTATCAGCATGTTGTCTTCCCATCTCCATCCCCTTCACTCTGGCTTCAGGAGGCAGAGCCCTTGGTGCTTACAGACAGGGTGGCTGCCTTTTTTGTGGGATGATTGTAAACATACAGGGGGCAGTCAAAGGCTCATGGAAGGCCATGAGGAAAAAACCCACCTTGCCCAAAATATTAAATGTACATGGTTACTCACTTTTGTTCTGATTAGATTTCCTCTCCCTGTGTGGAGGAGTTGTCCTTTTCAAGAATCAGAGCCATTTGTTACATCACCCACACACCCTCCCCATTTCCACACAGACACAGAACTCCTCTTATGGGTTTGGCTAGATGCTGTAAATGCCATAGGAATCTTCCAGAGGGCTTTTGATCACAATGCCTATGCATGTATGTATACTGCAGCCTCAAATTTATTAGAAGGGTAAATAAGTTGTAGTAACCAGCCCCAAAAAAATTCCTTTTTAACTGCCACTGATACCTTTAGATGTGACATGCACCAAAAGAATTGCATGGCAATACTGCCTCCATCCTATTCAGCTGGGCTCTAAAGTGCATTTGCTGTCCTCTAAAAAGTGAGGGCAGAGGGAGCAGGGTGCACCAGCTGGAGAGCGATAGGAGTTGTGGCAGAAAATCTCCATTGTTTGTTGTATGTCCCACTGAAAGTTTGCTTCATGAGTGAACTTACACTATATTTCCTAAAGTGGCTAAAGTCACTGCTCCAAAAACTTTGGCAGCCTTTGTGCATATCCTATTACTTGCTTGGCTTCAGGGACAGCAGGACACAGAACATCTTCTAGGAAAAAAAAAAAAAAAAAAAGTTTGATCCTAGTTGTTTCTAACAGAATTAGCCAATTCAAACAAGATGAATAATAATAATAATAATAATAAAAAAATCTAGCTCAGATCTCTGTGTCAAAAGAGACATAGAGGAAACATCAGTCAACCCTGTGGAATATCCTTCAAAGTGTCCTTGGAAGGATATGAGTTGCCCATAGTTCATTACTTTAGGAAAAGTGGCTGTAAACTACTGTGTGCCACAGCCCTGAGGATTTGCCTTGCCATGCTTCCTTCCTGCAGCAAACTTCTGATGGAAAGAATTATTTGGTTTTGTATGAATCAGGGGAAAAACTGAACTTAGAGATCTTGTTGAGGTAGAACATTGTAGTGCTCAGTAGAGAGTACTTGCATAATACGTTCACCCCCCTCCACAGCACCCAAAATTAGCACCCAAAATTAGCACCCAACTGAATTCATGTGTAGGTAAGTTCAAAGAAAAATAAATATTATTCTGGTAGAGAATCCTTACACAGGGTGAGGTGCTGAGTCCTTTTCACAGCAAGGCTTCTCGATGCTCACTTCTTCACAGATTCAGGTCATTAAGATAGGTCCCAGTTTATGAAATCTTTCCTTTGCAGGACTTTTTTATTGGGTTCCAATGTAACAGCCTGTTCCTAGGCACTTTCACCCAAAATAAGTGATTAAATTGCATGATTCTGGCTCTTTTAAAATATTTTCCTGTGATTTTCTGTGGATTATAATGGCACATTTGCTGTATTTCTGTCATGACTTAAAATGCTTAGCCAAAGGAACAATCTTTGCAATCTGAAGTATTTGAGTTTAAAGTTGCAACTATCAGCCAAAAGGTGAACAGCCAAAGCCTGCATTAGTGAGAATTTCTTGGTCCATTGATTGCAGTGCTCCTGTGCCAATTTACAGACCATAGTCCATAGATGCCAAATCAGTTAAATAAAAGCTGAATGAAATTAAAACTTTACACGTTCCTGACATATAAATATACTTTAAAAATCAGCCAACAGCTTCTGACGATTTGGCTGTACTCTCCATAAGGGTATGTACATGAAGAGTTAATGCACTTGTCAAGACTGAGTAAATATTTGTTTATAATTGGACATAGGCCCCAAGCCAAGGATTTTTTAGGTCCATTAGCCAGACTAAGTCTACAGCAGAAATGTTGAGTGGGACCGTGCTTCTTGTCTTATCCCTCCACTTCCACAGTGCTCATTTCCCTCACTTTGGGGTTCCCCAAAGGTTGTTTCAGGAGAAGATTCTCTTTTCTTCTCTTTTGAATTCTTATAAGTTGCAGGTGGCAGCTGCCATCATTTTCCTTTGAAGACAGAAGTAGTCAAGGCTCAAAGAAAGCCCTGTTAGTGTGAGAATCTGGCCTGACCTGGCAGTAGACAAAGTCTCTTCTGCCACCAGCTGTCACTCCACCAGCTTTCAGTATTTGAAGCCTTGCGTGAATGTGAACTTCTAATACCTTTCATGAACCAGACACTGCAAGAGCCTTTCAGATCTCATCTTGACTCACTTTAAATACTTCCCATTCACTTTTACAAGAATGAATATGGGTTCTTTTCTTAGTGAGTTTTCTACTTTTCTCTGGAAGGGACCAGAGACTTCTACAGCAGATTGGGCTAGCACCTACTGCTCTGCAATGGATTGTCCCAGTGCACCTCATGTTTGCCCTAACATGGATTAGCTAGGGGCAGAAATGTTTTTACCCAGAACCAGTTACCACAGAGTCATCTGTTTTCTGGGGTAGGCTTTCCCCATAAGATGTAAAACTCCCTGGCAATACTGTGCCTTAGTGCTGCTTTCAAGATGAGACAGAGATGAATAAGGGCAGGGAGGTCTTGCCAAATTGTACAGGCAATCTGAAAGGAAAAGGAGTTTCATTTGTGATAAGGAAATTAGGGCATGTCTGCTACAACTTAGCACTCTGCCTAGTTAGAGAGGGGAGCAAGGACTGGTTAAACCAGAAGGAAAAATGAGTATGAGGAAATACTCAGAGCCGGATGCTGAGCTGGCAGAAACCAGCAGAGGTTCACTGGAAGAAACTGGTTGATTTATATCAAGCTTGGATGCACAATTAGGATGGAGTTTTCAGAGCTGAGATTTACTATTGAAAACTGTCAGTTTTTTGGGGGCAGGGGGAAGAAGGCCTGCCAAATAATTTGCCGAAGAAGATGGGATAACTTGTGCTCTGAGCAGAGCCAAACTACGCACATGTTCAGCATTTTCAGATGAGCCACATTCTGGAGCTCTGTATCTTCCACTTGCAAACATCAAAATGCAGAAATGATGCTTTTCATTATATTTCCACCTCGCAATCTGAGTTTTTTGTAAAAAAGGGAATTACCTGATAGAACCACTCAGAAAGACAGATATTCTTGTTTGGCAGCGGGATGCTTCTGCTTCTGGCCCCAGTGTGAGACCCAGACCATTTCTTTAGTGAAGATGTCACACTCCTTCATAAGTCTGTGTGTTCATGTATTGTTAACACAACTGTGTAGCTGCAGTAAAGTACCTGATGGAGAAAAGTAATAGACATCTCTCGTGCATGTGCATTGCCATTATGTAAATATTGAAATAATCTCTATTTTTATTCATCTTTTGTTGGGAGTAGTAATAAGTATTTTTGATTTGATAGAAAAGGAGCTCCTATAGCTGGAGACAAAAGATTGTCTTCAGCAGTACTGAAGGTGTATTTCGAAGGCAGACACAGAAGACTCCAAGCTACACGCAACCCAGGATTCACTGCCCTGTCTTAAAAACTTGCTGCCTTCTTTCCCTTTTCTCTCCATATCTTCCTTCATTCTTCTTCTGTCTTTACATCTTTTCCACTTCCTGTTCTTCACAGCCAGATGGCCTTCCTCGGCCACCTTCGTTTCATGTACGTAGAACTGTCACACTAAAAAAAGTGTGATTTCCCTTAAGGTACCCAAAACCCATACTCCAATGTTTGCCGCCTACAGAACATATTCTTTCCAAGAGCAGAGTGTAGTTTCAATTCCTTTCCTCTTTCATAGGCAGCTTGGCTTTCAGAGAGAAACTTTATTGCACCTTCAAATCTGCACCTGTAGAAGATGGTATCAGAATTCCTTTTGCCAGCCGGTTTATCACAAACCCCTTACAAGCACATGTGCATTCTGTGTGCTGTGTTTTTTGGAAAACTTCTCTATGTTTTGTTGTATTTTTACTCCTATTGGCACTAACACAGGGATTATACAGTGCAGCCAAAGGCTCCAAACAGAAATACAGAAATAAGGGCGCTTTTTTTTCAGTAGACATTGCGTAGATAAAAATCAAAATGCAAAATACTGTAACTCTTCATCTGCTCAATAACAAGAGGA